>NC_055992.1:102841256-103145829 GCF_018446385.1 Zingiber officinale | reverse complement strand
AAAGGGCACATCAAGGCCAACTGCCCAAATCAGAAGGATGCAAAGAAGTAGAGGAAAAAGAAGGTGCTGAAGGCGACATGGGATGAATCCTCAGAAGAAGATACCGACGACGAACTCGATCAGACGAGTCTACTTGCACTAATGGCCCGAGACCAGATCAATCTGTCCGAGAGCCAGAGCGAGTCGGAAGCCGAGTCCAAGCGAAGCCACGGATTCGTATCCATTTCCGAAGGGTCTGACCCCGCTGTAAGTATTCCTCGGTTAAACAATTTAGTTAATTACTTATTACGTAAATTAACAAAATCAAACCTTAAGGTCAAGTCACTTCTAAAGGAAGTAGCAGTCCTTAAAGAAGTGACTAACTCCAAAACCTTGCCTGACCCAGTTCAGACTGGAAATTCAACTCAAGTTCAAAAACTTGAGGAAGAAAATTCCAGTCTGAAAACTCGGGTCAAGGATTTGAAAAATACATTAGAACGGTTCTCTTTGGGCTCCAAGAAGCTTGACATAATTTTTGAGACACAAAGAGACATTTACAATAGAACTAGGCTAGGATATAAAACCAAAAGGAAATATAAATCTTACCTGTCCTTAGTAAACAGACAAAATAGTAAATCAGTCCAAGCATGGGTACCCAAGTCCAACCTGATCAATCAAGCTAGACTTGGTCAATATTGGGTCCATAAGGATCAAATACATTACCTCGATAGACCAATCAAGACTATGATCCAGGGGGAGCTAGTAGAAAAACTATATCAATAAAAAGAACATAATCAAAAATAAATTAAAAAAAATAAAATTAAGTTAAATCAAAAATCAAATTAAAATTAAAATTTAAATTAAAATTCAATTTGAAATTCAAATTAAATCAAAAATTAAATTCAAATTAAAAATTCAGATTAATTCAAAACTCAAATAAAATTAAAATTAAATTCTTACAAAATCTTAAAAATCCAAGGGAAGACTCCAGAATAGCTGGCACCTCTGAACTTAATCCACCCGACAAGGGTAACCAAGAGTAGACTACCCGGCAGGGTAATTAAGGTTAGAATAAAAAGGGTTATGTTTAACTTGACTCACGGTACTGGTGAAGTATTGGATGATAGTACGTTGGGGAAGCTTAGTCATCGCATGTCTAGGAAGATATGACTTCGACCTGGTGCATTTGGCTAAGTGAAACTGACCGAAGCTACCCTTTATGGATCCTAACTAGTTAGATCAAGGTTTTGTACTAAGTTCAATGGGTAGGACTATTTGAAAAACCTCGAAGGCATGGTTACTTTAATGAAGTCCAGGTGACTCACCATAGCCCAGAAGTTTATCCAAAGAATGCCTATTTGTTGAACCCAAAACTAAACCTAAATCTAACACAAAATTAAACCAAACCCTAAAATTGAACCTAATTTATTTCACAAAATTATAGGATTCCCTTATTGAAAATTTAGATCGGGTGAGATGACTAAGAAATAGAAATTAAAAGAAAATCGAAATTCGAAATTAAAATTAAATTAATTCAAATTAAAATTCAAAATTCAAAATTCGAAATTTGAATTAAAATTCGAAATTCAAAATTAAAATTCATAATTAAAATTAAATAAATTCAAAATTTGAAATTTGAATTAAAATTCAAAATTAAAATTTGTAATTAAATTAATTCAAATTAAAATTCAAAATTCGAAATTAAAGTTCGTAATTAAAATTAAATTAATTCAAATTAAAATTCAAAATTCGAAATTTGAATTAAAATTTGAAATTCGAAATTAAAATTAAATAAAATCAAATTAAAATTCTAAATTTAATTTCAAAACTCGAAATTCAAGTTTGAAATTCGAAATTAAAATTCATAATTAAAATTAAATTAATTCAAATTAAAATTCAAAATTCACAATTAAATAAAAAAAATTAAATTAACCCAAATATTTTTCAAAATTAATTAACTTAAATATTTTTCAAAATTATTAACCTTCAAATCAAAAATTTAATTAATATTCTTTCAAAATTTAATTAACTTAATTTTCAAAATTAATTAATACTCTTTCAAAATAAAATTGACTTAATTATTTTTCAACTTAAATTAACTTAATTATTTTTCAAAAATTTAATCAACTTAAAATATTTTTCAAAAATTTAATCAACTTAAAATATTTTTCAAAAATCTAATTAACTTAAAATATTTTTCAAAAATTTAATCAACTTAAAATATTTTTCAAAAATCTAATCAACTTAAAATATTTTTCAAAAATCTAATTAACTTAAAATATTTTTCAAAAATTTAATCAACTTAAAATATTTTTCAAATATCTAATCAACTTAAAATATTTTTCAAAAATCTAATTAACTTAAAATATTTTTCAAAAATTTAATAACTTAAAATATTTTTCAAAAATCTAATCAACCTAATATTTTTCAAAACTTAATTAACTTATTTTTTTTCTTAATTAACCTAACCTTTTAAAACAAATTAACTTAATTAATTAATAAATAAATAAATAAAATTTACACGTGGCGCCTCTCAGAGGCGCCTCCCACACAAGGGATGCGCCCTAAATAACGGCGGGAAAAGTCCTGCCGACTTATCCTAAGGCGCCTCGGACCATCTCCGAGGCGCCTCCAATACCTCATATAAGGAGCCTTAAACCACCTCTAAGGCGCCTTCAACCCCCAATTTTGCCACGAACAGAACCCTTTCTGTTCGTTTTATGCCGAAGCCGAGCATGAGCTTCTCGTGCGATTTCTCCCCAACCAAGGCACTTTCAACCCAACCCTTCCTCTTCTACTCCTAGCAATGCCTCCTAGGTATACTTTAAATCACCCTTACTCATCTACTACTTGATTTTAGTACAAGTTTTTGCTATTTTCTTGTCTATTGTCAAAAATAGGAAACATCGCATTGTTGATCCTACACCAGTTAGGACCCCTTCTACGGATCCTAGGTTCCCCTCGGAGCAGCATAGGGTAGATTTTGCTAGGTTTACATTTGAGTCTATTAAACCTAGATATGTTGGTAGGATATTTTTTGTCCAGTTCTGTCTCCCCACAGTCCAGATGATAGATTACTATCACCTAGGAAAACTGGTTTACTGCAACACCACAGTAAATCAAGATTTGTGTGCCCAGTTCTATCACAACCTTGAAAAGGTTGATGATACTACATATTCCACCAGAGTTGGTGGAACTGACATCCAGCTTACTCCCTCCCTGATTCGCACGAGCTTAGAGCTTAGGGAGTCTCCATGTACATTCCTATGCTATCCGAGTAGGGATCTACCATTTGGTGATCCCTATTCCCATATCAACTTAGACGACATCTATAGGCATTTTTTTTGGAGAGGAGAGACCTCTTGGACTGACTGAGTTCAGGTCGACTCTTCTTAGGGTTCAAGACTATGTTATGTACAGAGTCCTGACAGCATGCATTTTGCCCATCACATCTCGAGACGTCTCGAAGATGCGATCATCCCACTCATTCTTTTTGTACGCTCTTAGTCAGTGCCTAGATATAGACATTGCACTGCATATGTTTCATAACATCATTCATGCATCTAGTACAGTCACGTCTGGAGTGGTCCATATGCCCTACTGTTATATCCTGACTCAGATTTTCTCCACCTCTAGGATAGAAACGACCATAGGGACACTCATCCCACTTACCATATACGATGAGCTAGGGCAGCGTAGTCTTCGATTAACCGGTATAGAGGTCACTGCCAAGGGGATTCTGGCTTGGAAGGGTCGGCCCCAGCCAGCCGCTGCTCCTATTACTCCAGAGACCGAGGATGCACCGGGCGAGGGAGAGGAGTGGCCCGACTTCCTAGCCAAGGAGTTTTTCACAGATCCTTCCACCTCTGCCAGGCCCTCCACATCAGCCGGGCCTTCGACTTCGGCACCACCTTCAATCGAGAACAGACTCGCTCAGCTCGAGATCCAGTCCATTTAGACGTGATGGGCTTTGCTAGATAGCCTTCGCTTCCTCCGATCTCTACGATCCAAGATAGTTGCAGGGTTTGCTTCTCTCCGAGGTGAGATACGTCACCAGGGACAGCCTCAGCCTGCACCCGAGCAGCCCCTTGCACCACCTCCAGCTGACGACCCTCCAGCTGATAATCCTGCTTTCGATGATTCTGCTTTTGACACTATCATTTGATGTATCTTGGATAGACACCTATATTTTCCAGTCTGACTATACTAGTGCTTAGTTGAACTTTATTTATTTATGCTTACTAGTTTTATCTGTTTAAATTCTGCACAAATAGGAATTTGTTGGGTAGAATAGATTTTGATTTTCAAATCAGTTTCCTACCTTTGTTTTACCTGTTTTAAAAATCATCTTGTATTTTAAAAATTCTAGGAAAATTTCGTTTTTAAAATTCTAATTTTACTAGATTTTCAAATTTGGACTTAGCCTAGGCCGTACCTTAGAAATCATGTACCCCTAGAATTCAGCGAGAGCATCTCACAAACACCTAGGCTTACCTTGATTGTGCTTGAAAAACTTAGAATGGTGTGAGATGCATAGAGTACAGCCTGGACTCAAGAATGCTTATATCTGTGCATCAATATGAGTCTGGGTGTTAAATACCTAACTTACAGCAATCAAGTCAAGTCATCCAGCCCTAGTCAAATCTAACTTGATCTATTGACTTAACTTGACTAACCAAGTGAAAGTTATTGTCCTCTAGGCAATCAACTAGTAGCTAGATGGTTAGATATGTGGCCAAGAAGTTAAGTGTTTGTTTTTTAGGGTAACTCTACTTGCACACTAGGGCTCTGATACCTTACTAAAAGAACTTAGTTAACTTGTAATCAAATTTAACTCGACTCATGCTTGGACTTTAAGGTTTAAACTTATTGCTCCTCCTTGGCCGTTAAATATTTTATTCGTTTAAATACCTTTTAAAATAATCTTAGACTTTCTTAATATTTTTATATTTTTTTTTCAAAGACTTTTGAAAAATTTAGTGAAGTTTTCTCTTTCAAGTTATGGTTCAAAAAGCTTGCTCAAAATTAAGAAAATATTTTCCAACAAAGCTTTTCAAATCTATCTAACAAAGTATGAAAATTTACTTTCCCCAAAGATCTCAACTAAGTTTCAGAATTGGCTAAAGTTATTGTTCAAAGTAAACTCTTTACTAGCTCCATAAACTTAGTTGAAAGAAAAATTATCCCTTTGGACATTTAGCGAAGAGTTTACAATGAAAATTAATTATAAGAAGCTAAGTGTTTGAAAAGTTCTTCATAGCTAAATATCTTTTCTTTAAAGCTAAGTGTTTTCCTTTAAGAATTTTTCCAAACTTAACTCAATTTTTGTGCTTAAGAAAATCCCTTTTTAAAAAACTTTTGAGTTTAATGAAAAATCTTTAGAGTCTTTAAAAGCTTAAGTTTTCAAAATTTTGGCTAAACAGAGTTGTTTTGCACTTAAACTATTTTCACTTAGCAAAATTTTACTAAATTTTTTCTACAAAATTTTCCCTACAAAATTTTTAAATGTTATTCTTTTTGAGCTTCAACATTCTTGCTAAGTTTTTCCTACAAAATTTTTTGATGTATGGCAAAGGGGGAGAGTAGAACAAAGTAGGACAAAAATGAAATTAAGGATAAGAGTTCTCTTATTCAGGGGAGCCTTAACTTTGAAAATTTTAAATTTACCTTAACTTTCAAAATTTTAAATTTACCTTAACTTAACTTGTTACTTAAGTATGCTTACGTTTGTGCTTAAACTTCTTATTTAAAAGCATGCTTATCTACACATTTTATTTTACTTAACTTTGAATTTGAATTGCCATAATCAAAAAGGAGGAGATTGTTGGTGCGGGAAGCATCAGATGATTGAACTCAAGTTTTGATAATGGAAAAGGATTCAAAGTTAAGTCATCTTGTAGTTCATGGAGCTTGCAGGAAAGTCCTAAGTAGTACTTAGGCAAAAGTCCTAGCTGCGGTTAGGCAGGTGGAAAACCCTAGGGGCGGTAACCCTAGGTCATAGGGGGTCGTAACCCTATGCGGAAAGTCTTGGCGGGTCGAGAGCTTCAAGCAAAAGTCCTAGGGGGTGGTAACCCTAGGTGGAAAGTCTTGGTGCCACGAACCAAGTGGATGATTGGACGGGCCGGGAAGCGGAAGTCCAGCAGAAAGTCCGGAAGCTTCGAATGCTGAGCAAAAATCCAGTCGATCTGGAGGATCGTACTGGTAATAGGTAAATCTCCTGAGTGGAGTAGGTGAGGACGCGTTCCCCGTAAAGGGAACAGTAGGCGTCGGGTCGACCTAGGATTTTCGGTCAAAAATCCGAAGTCAGACCCGGACAACCCGAAGACTGTCAGAATATTATATTAATTAATATCTGTGCTAACTTGGTTTTGCAGGATGTGTTTGCAGACTAACATGTTTTGCAGGGCCAAAAACAAGAGTTGAGCCTCGGAGGAACAGTGTCCGAGGCGCCTCCATGGAGCTTGGAGGTGCCTCGGGTGCAAGCCGAAGCCAGCTGTCCAGAGGAGCTGGAGGCGCCTTGGACCAGGGCTTGAAGGCCCCTTGAGGAGGCTTGAAGGCGCCTTAAACCTGATAAGGTGCGACCAGGTTTGCGCTGATCCACCCGTGCGACTCGGTGGCCTGGAGGCGCCTTGGACAGGCTTGGAGGCGCCTCCAGAACAGTATAAAAAGGGGGTCGAGGCAGCAGCTCAGAACAATAACTTCCAAGCGATCTTTCTGCTACAAAATGCTAACGAGACGATCCCGAAGTGCTGCAATGAGATCCCGACGACCTGAAGCTTCGAAATTACACATTCTTGTTGTCGGTATACTTTTTCAATTCAAGTAGATTGTAATAACTCTGTAACCATTATTCGAGCTTACAGTTGTTGCCCACCGGAAGCATCAACGATCGCGGGCCTTGGAGTAGGAGTCGCCACAAGCTCCGAATCAAGTAACTCCTCGTGTCTTTCTGTGTTGTTTTATTTTCTTTTCGTTATTCCGCTGCATTTAATTACTCGTATTTTACGATTCCGGAACGAAATAGCCACGAGCGCTATTCACCCCCCCTCTAGTGCGTCTCGATCCAACATAAACTTCATTCGAGAAGTTTATCCACCTCCGGACGCTTGGAGCGCTGGCTTGGGTCGATAAATTTTGCTAGTCCGGGCGCCTGGAGCAACTTTAGGCACCTGGATCATCCGAGTGCCTGCTCGGTGCTCCATCGAAGGCCTTGACCCGGGTGGTTGGTTCCCCTCCCGGGCGCCTGGAGTGTGCTGATGTGGCAAATTTTTGTCGAAACTTTATCTGAGAAGTTTATCCATGTCCAGGAGTCTGGACCACCTCTAGGCATCTAGACCACTGTGGGTTGGTTAGTCATTGTGCTCCAACTTAGTTTGAAGATGAATTTTGTTGGTATGGGTGCTTGAACCAACTCTGGATGCCCGGACAATCTGAGTGCCTGCTCGGTGCTCCCTCGAAGGCCTTGACCCAGGCGTTCAAAACACCTTTGAGTGCCTGGACCTAGTCTAGGCAGCTGAATGCCCCCTTTTCTAGTATCTTCTTTCCTGCATGAGTGTTAGCCTAAAAGCAAATATGGAAATAAAAATAGCAACTTATTTAACAGTATTCGGACTGTCCAATCCTGACTTTGAGTTTCGTTGAAATTCCAGGTTTGATCGATGCCTGCTGTTCCCTTTTCGGGGAACACATCCTCACCTACTCCTTTCTGGAGAGATTACCTTTTACCAGACCGATCCTCCAAACTATCTGGACTTTTGCTTAACATTTGAGACTTCAGGACTTTCTACTGGATGCCCGAACCCTTACTCGTCCAATCTTCTGCCTGATGTCCGCGACCTCCAGGACTTCCACCTAATGACCACAACCCTAGGATTTCACCCGACGTCCTCAACCTGCCAAAACTTTGCCTAGTCTCTCGGACCAGGACTTTGTTGCCTAATCGCAGCTAGGACTTTCCACTTGCCTAGTGTTCACTGGGACTTCTTTGCCTAGCCTCAACTAGAGCTTTTGTGCACACTCAGTTAGACTTGTTAAAATAATAATAATACTTAACTTAGAACTCTTTGCCATTATCAATGATCCGGCGATAAGAACAGGGGACCCTCGTTGTAAGGGGTCAATGCCACGTGGAAGTCAAAGAGTTGGGCGGTCCATCGAAGAAGGTCGGACCAGCTAGGCTGATCGGAGAAAGGGGGCTGACCGACCGGGCGGCCGCCCGGTGTTTAGCCGAGGGCAAAAGGCACCCCTATGGAAGTCGGGGTTCCGACGCTCATTGGGTAAGATCGTAGGGCCGAGCGGACAGCACGCTCGGCCGAAGACATGAAGCATACTGCTAACAGTCGCCACAAAACACATTACCGATAATTTCCCAAGTGGACCATCGTACATGACCGGTCGGACGGAAGGCGGACATGGGCCGGTCAGACGCACGGCAGGAGTTCGGGGAAAAAGACAAGGGACATCTTCTGACAGCTGGCGTGCTTCGTGATATGGTCATACTCCAAATCATGTGACAGGGGGTTCCGCTGTCCCATCGAGGACATGCTTGGACTGTAGCGGTATGAGTCAGGTAAGCTCACTGACAAGCCCTTACTGGGGTATGGGCCACGGACACGTGTACACCTCGATATGTGTGCACTTGCTTCTCCGCTGCCCTATATAAAGGCCCTCATCCTTCGCCGGAGGTACACGTTCTAATTTTTCTAGAGCCACATTTCATTGCTTGCTTGCCTGACTTGAGCGTCGGAGGGTCGCCGCCGGGAACCCCTTCCCGGCCCGACTTCTGTGCAGGTTCGCCGGAGCTTCGTGCAGCCAGTCGAAGAACCACACCAGCAGCCGGGGAGCGCCACGTGCCCAGCGTCCGTTGGTTCAGCATTCGGACAGGATCAAATTGGCGCCGTCTGTGGGAACGCTCCTGCATCCGAACGGAAACAATGGACGAGACTGGACGACAACACACAGTAACGCTCTCCACGAAGGAACTCGACGCTCTGATCGAGTTGCGAGCCGCCAAGCTTGTGGAGCAAAAACAGAAGGCAACAGCCGAGCGGCCAGAGCAGCAAGCAACCTCAGCCTCTGGTGGCCGAGCGGAAGCACCTCAAGCCACCGTTGCATTCCACCGGGCCCTATTCCGCACCCCCGAAGTCGCACCCACTCATAGAGATCGGGGATCTTCTTCGGATGAAATGCCGAGACGAGATGACAGAAAAGGAAAAGCCCCTCGAGCGGACTCATCGCCCGAGCGGATTAATCGCCAATTTTCAGAGGCTATTCTACGAGACCCTCTGCCCAAGCACTACGTGCCTCCGACGATCGGCGAATACAATGGAACCACCGATCCGGACGATCATTTGGGCAAGTTTGATAACACGGCAACCCTGCATCAATACACAGATGGGGTGAAGTGTTGGGTTTTCCTCACCACCCTATCTGGATCGGCTCAACGATGATTTCAGAGGCTGCCGGACGGATCCATCACCAGCTTCAAGGACTTCCGGACGGCCTTCCTCCATCATTTTGCAAGCAGTCGGCGCTATCAAAAAACCAGCGTTAGTCTGTTCGCCATCAAACAAGAAGCCCGTGAATCGCTCCGAGCTTACATCCAGCGATTCAACAAAGTGGCCATGGATATTCCAACGGCCACCTCGGAGACCATGATGAATGCCTTCACACAAGGCCTCGTGGATGAGGATTTCTTCAGATCGCTCATTCGGAAGCCGCCCCGAGACTATGACCACATGCTACACCGGGCCAACGAATACATCAACGTGGAGGAAGCGCAAGCAGCCAGGAAAAAAGAAACTCCAACCGAGCGGGCTCCTCCTGTCGAGCGGAAACAGCACGTCGCTCATCAGCCGCCCAGAGGACCGAGGGCCGAAGCAATCCGCTCCCCCTATGCCAGGTCTCACGTGCAAGAAGTAGTTGCCGCCCGGCCCAAGCCAAAGAAGAAATGGACCCCGATGTTCTGCTCCTTCCACCGGACGGATACGCACAACACAAGGGATTGTCGAAGTCTTCCCTTCGTGGCTCATCCCGTTCCCCAGAATGGCGGCCGACGGTCTCCCTCAGTCTGTTGGTTGCTACTCGGAAAACCTAGAGGTTCCACTGTACAAAAATTTTGTACAAAGGTCTGAACCTTTTCCTAGCTACCATGTGTTCTTTTAAATTAAATTTTGGATCGCCTGCGGAACTTAACACATTTGATCCAAAACTTAATCTATTTGTTCTTTAAGGTTTAGACTTGGATCTCCTGCGGAACTTAACACGTTTGATCCAAATCACCTAAGTTATTAATTCCATTAAATATTAATTTCCATAATTGGTTCCCAGTACTGACGTGGCGAGGCACATGACCTTCTTGGATATGGGAACAACCACCACCGACTAGACAAAACCTTTTATGGAAAGCTAATATTTAATTTCCTAAAATAACTTTAGGTCAACCAAAAAGAACAATCAAATCACAAGGAAAAGAAAAATAAAAGAACACAACTTCGAAAAACATATTCGAAATACTAGAATCGTAAGCCTCTTGTATTTGGTATTATTTCCATAAATAACTAGCATGATGCGGAAAGGAAAAATTACTAGTTATACCTTCTAAAAGACCTCTTGATCTTCTACCGTATTCCTCTTCTAACCTCGGACGTTGTGTGGGCAACGATCTTCCGAGATGAGAACCACCAAGCACCTTCTTCTTCCTTGCAAGTTTCGGCCACCACAATTCTCCAAGAGAAGTAGAGGTCCGGCCACCACCACCAAGCTCCAAGGGATGCAAGAAACAAAACCACCTTTCTCCCCTTCTTCTCCTAGCTAGAACCGGCCACCATCAAGAGCTCCAAGAGAGGTTGCCGCCGGCCATAAGAAGAAGAGAAGAGGAAGAAGCTAGGGCCGGCCACCAAGGAGGAAAAGAGAGGAGAAGAATAATAGAGTTGATCACCCATGAAGGCACCTCTACCCCCTCTTTTATAATCCTTGGTCTTGACAAATAAGGAAATTTTAATAAAAAATTCCTTAATTCTTTTGTCATAAAAAAGAAAAATTATTTTAATTAAAAAACAATTTTCTTCTTTTAATAATAATGGTCGGCCACTTCTAATTCCCCAAAACAAGGAAAATTTAATTCACACAAGAATTAAAACTTCCTAATTTGTTTCTAGAAATTTATAAAATTTCTCCAATAATTTTTATCCCTTCATGATTGGTTAATAAAAAAGAAATTTTATAAATTAAAATTCTTCTTTTAAACATGTGGATAATTTCCAAAAGGAAAGTTATCTCTAAAAATTAAAATCTCTTTCCAATCTACAAATAAGGAAAGATATCAAATCTTTTCTTAATCTTTTGTAGAAACTAATAAAAGAGAATATTTAATTTTTAAACTTCTCTTTTAAATTATTATCATGGTTAAAAAGGAAAGTTTTTCTTAAAAATAAAATCTCCTTTCAATCTACAAATAAGGAAAGATTTCAAATCTTTTCTTAATCTTTTGTAGAAAGCTTTAAAAGGAAAGATTTAATTTTTAAACTCTCTTTTAAAACTATGATATCCACATAAGAAATAATTTTAAAAAATCCTTTTTAATATGATGTGGTCGGCCACCTAAGCTTGGGCTCCAAGCTATTGGCCGGCCACCTTAAGGCCAACCTTTAGGCTTGGCCGGCCCTAAGCTTGAGCTTCAAGCTTAGCTTGGTCGGCCCCTATTGGTTGGGTAAGAAGGTGGGTATAAATCTCTATATACAAGAGGCTACGATAGGGACCGAGAGGAGGAATTGGTTTTGGTCTCCCGATGAAATTAAGCTTCCCGTGTTCACCCCGAACACACAACTTAATTCCATCAATAATAATTCATTCCACTAAAGAACTATTATTGAACTACCGCACCAATCCCAAATTACATTTTGGGCTCCTTCTTATTATGAGTGTGTTAGTCTCCCTGTGTTTAAGATGTCAAATGTCCATTAATTAAGCGAGTTACTGACAACTCATTTAATTAATATCTTAGTCCAAGAGTAGTACCACTCAACCTTATCGTCATGTCGGACTAAGTCCACCTGCAGGGTTTAACATGACAATCCTTATGAGCTCCTCTTGAGGACATTCTCAACCTAGATCACTAGGACACAGTTTCCTTCTATAATCAACAATACACACTATAAGTGATATCATTTCCCAACTTATCGGGCTTATTGATTCATCGAACTAATCTCACCCATTGATAAATTAAAGAAATAAATATCAAATATATGTGCTTGTTATTATATTAGGATTAAGAGCACACACTTCCATAATAACTGAGGTCTTTGTTTCTTTATAAAGTCAGTATAAAAGAAACGACCTCTAATGGTCCTACTCAATACACTCTAAGTGTACTAGTGTAATTATATAGTTAAGATAAACTAATACCTAATTACACTACGATCTTCCAATGGTTTGTTCCTTTCCATTATGGTCGTGAGTTACTGTTTATAATTTATAAGGTACTGATAACATGATCCTTTGTATGTGACACCACACACCATGTTATCTACAATATAAATTAATTGAACAACTACATTTATCATAAATGTAGACATTTGACCAATGTGATTCTTATTTCTAGATAAATGTTTATACCAAAAGCTAGGCTTTTAGTATACACTCTAACACAGTCGACCGGCGACAGAGAACTCATGAAGCCGATCGGACGCAGGCCGACAGGTGACAACAACAGACTCCCGATCGACATCGCTCTCCGAGGCTGGAGAATCGCCGAATGTCAAGAGAACGGTCCCGACCATCCGCTCGGGAAGAAGAAAATAGAAGAAATACTTCCCGAGGCGAAATCAACATCATAGCTGGTGGGCCGACCGGAGGAGACTCCAACCGAGCAAGAAAGGCAAGCGTTCGGCAGCTCCAGATCCATGCAGTCGGCTGCAGCAGAGAGCGGGCGAGTGGACCCGAAATCAGTTTTGGCCCTGGGGACTTGGAAGGAGTTGAAGTACCTCACGATGACGCTCTCCTCATCAAAGCGGTAATAGCCAATTACACTATTCACCGCGTCTTTGTTGACACGGGAAGCTCAGTCAACATCATATTTAAGAAGGTGTTCGATCAGCTACAAATTGATCAAGCCGAGCTGCTACCCATGACGACCCCCCTCTACAGGTTCACGGGTAATGAAGTCCAGCCGGTCGGACAAATCCGGATGGCTATTTCATTGGGAGAAGAGCCGCTCAGAAGGACGCGTACAGCAAACTTCGTGGTGGTCGACTCTCCCTCATCATACAACGTCATTCTGGGACGACCGGCGCTCAGTGAGTTCCGAGCAGCCGTCTCTACCTTCCACCAGAAGATCAAGTTCCCCGTCGAAGACAAAGTGGGAGAAGTACGGAGAGATCAACTGGCAGCTCGGCGATGCTACGTCGAAATTGTCCGAGCCGAAGCAAATTCCGCTCGAAAGTCGCCACGGATCGAGGTAAACGCTATAACTGAAAAACCTCCCTCTCTAGTTTATGAAGAAAAAGAGGAAGTGCAGATACACCCAACCCGATCGGAGGCCACGACATTTATCACATCCGACTTGGAGGCGAATCAGAAAGAGGAGGTGATCCAATGCCTCCAGAGAAACCATGATGTCTTCGTTTGGTCGACGCATGAGCTGCCCAAAATTTCACCAAGTATAGCGCAGCATGAGCTACACATCCGACCGGACGCACGACCAGTAAAGCAAAGAAAAAGGGACTTCAGCGCTGAGCAGAATTCCATCATCTGAGCGGAGGTGGAAAGACTCTTGGAGGCCGGCCATATCCGCGAGGTGCAGTTCCCGAGCTGGCTGGCGAACGTAGTATTAGTCTCCAAGCTGGGCAACAAGTGGAGAGTATGCATAGATTTTCGGGATCTCAACAAAGCTTGCCCGAAAGACTTTTATCCTCTGCCCCGGATAGATCAGCTGGTGGACTCTACGGTCGGCTGCGAATTAATATGTATGCTCGACGCTTACCAAGGCTATCATCAAGTGCCGCTCGCCCGTGAAGATCAAGAAAAAGTCAGCTTCGTGATGGCCGACGGCACCTACTGCTATAATGTGATGTCGTTCGGATTGAAGAACGCGGGAGCCACTTATCAACGCTTGATGAACAAAGTGTTCAAAGAGCAGATCGGGCGGAATCTGGAAGTTTATGTGGACGACATTCTCATCAAGTTCGTCCGAGCGGCCGATCTCTTCAAAGACATGGAGGAAACCTTCCGAATGCTACGCAAATATGGAGTCAAGCTAAATCCCCAGAAGTGCCTGTTCGGAGCGAAAGGAGGGCGTTTCTTGGGGTACATAGTGACCGAGCGGGGAATCGAAGCAAATCCCAGCAAGGTGAAAGCTCTACAAGACATGCCGCCTCCAAGAAATACAAGGGAAGTGCAACGTTTGACCAGTCGGATAACTGCTATGTCCAGGTTCATCTCCAAAATCGCTGACCGGAGCCTTCCTTTTTTCAAAATCTTGCGCAAGGCCAATAAGTTTCATTGGGACGAAGAATGCGATCGGTGTCAAGATTTGAAGGCATATCTCGAGCTCTCCCGGATTAGCTAAGCCGATCGTGGGTGAGCCACTTTATATTTACTTGTCTTCAACCGAGCAAGCAATCGACTCGGCACTGGGGAGAGGAAGTTTTCCTGTATATTACATTTTAAAGATGATGAATCTCGCTCCACGTAAAGTTTTTCTCTGTCTAATCAGCCCATAGTTGCGAATCAAATCTTATCTCAAGTTAATCATTAGAGAATCTTGATTGCTAAACTCTAGTCCCAGGGCGTCTGATTGACAAATAGAGTGAGCATTAGATTAGAATTGAATTGAATCCCATGGACATCAAATTAAATTAATTGAAATTGAATAGATTTTGTGGTGAATAATTGAGTGATATGAAAATATTTATGGATCACATATTGGCTCGAAGCGGGATTGGAATACTGTTGCTCTCCCCACAAGAAGAAAAGATGCACTTATCCGTCCGGCTGGATTATAAAGCTACGAACAACGAAGCAGAGTATGAGGCCCTCATAGCCGGCTTGCAGGCAGCACGGCATGTGGGTGCCGGTCGGGTAACGCTTCATTCGGATTCCCAGTTGGCTGCTCAGCAGCTCTCTGGTACCTTTGAAATCAACAGCGCTCGGCTCAAGGTTTACGCTGAAGCCTTTGAGAAGCTCAAAGCCAATTTTAGAGAAGTCATTGTTCGGAAGATACCCCGATCGGAGAACCAAGCGGCCGATGAGTTGGCCAAACTTGCGAGCTCAATAACGCCGATCGCCCTTCAGCAGCCAATTGAACAAGTATTGTTGGTGGCGCACGTTGACCGTATGGAAGGCCTTACGTTTTCGAGCGACTGGAGGACACCCATCACGGAGTTTCTGCGCTCGGGTGCCACACCGTCCAATCAGAATGAAGCTCAGCTGCTAAGGAGGAGAGCCGGTCGGTTCACACTCATCGGCGATCAGCTTTACAAGAAGGCTTTCTCACGACCGCTATTGAAGTGTGTGAGCTCGGAGGACTCGGCTTACATCCTCCAAGAAGTACATCAAGGATCCTGCGGAGGACATCCGGGCGGACGATCGCTGGCTAAGAAGATCCTGTTGGCCGGGTACTTCTGGCCAACCTTACAAGCAGACGCCGCTCGGACCGTGTCGACGTGCCTTTCGTGCCAGAAATACCACAACTTCTATCACCAACCGACAGAGGAAATGAAGGCATCAACAGTTTCATATCCGTTCGACCAGTGGGGAATGGATATCGTTGGTCCATTTCCTATGGCGACCGGACAGCGGAAATTTCTACTAGTGGCGGTCGATTATTTTTCCAAGTGGGTGGAGGCCGAGCCGCTAGCCAGGATCACTGAACAAATGGTCAAAAAGTTCATATGGCAGCACATCATCTGTCGGTTCGGCATCCCTCGCCGACTGATTTCCGACAACGGACAGCAGTTCACAGGAAAATTGCTTGAAGATTGGTGCAAAAGCTATGGCATCGAGCAACACTTCACATCTGTAGCCTATCCCCAAAGCAACGGTCAAGCCGAAGTAGCCAATCGGGAAATTCTTCGCATTCTACGCGCTCGGCTCGACCATTTGGGAGGAAGTTGGGTGGATGAAGTGTCGGGCGTCTTATGGGCCATCCGAACGACTGTAAAGGAAGGGACGGGAGTCACGCCTTTCCACCTGGTGTATGGCGGTGAAGCGGTCATTCCTGTTGAAGTCGGCGTCGAGTCCGTTCGGATCCAGAGTTATGATGCTGAGAACGCCGAACTGAGAAACATGGAGTTGGATTTGGTCGACGAGGAGCGAGCCAAGGCGTCCGTTCGGCTGATGGCGTACCGGCAACGGATGAAGCAGAACTACAACCACCGCGTCATCCCCAGATCGTTCCAGGTCGGTGATCTTGTCTGGAAGAAAGTGAAGCCGGTCGGCGACATCGGCAAGCTAGAAGCTCCGTGGGCGGGTCCCTTCAAGGTTATCGAAAAGCTCCGCTCGGGCGCTTACTATTTGGAGAATGAAGATGGACGACAGCTGGATCGACCTTGGAGCGCAAATCATCTCCAGCCTTATCGAGCTGGGTGAAAGGTGCACTGATGTAATTCATTTTTGTGTATATTCTAGTCGCCCATGTCCTTGTAATGCAGGAAGCAGAAATGAATTAAAGGATGGCTAGTATGCCCGCCGAGCGGCTGTGTTAAAGATTAGCCGTTAAGGCCGTCGAGCTCCAACGTTAAAAATCGAGAGACGAGCCGGCGTCTATAAATCATCCGAGCGGAAGGTCGTCGAGCTCCGACGTTAAATATCGAGAGACGAGCCGGCGTCTATAAACCCTCCGAGCGGAAGACCGTCGAGCTCCGACGTTAAATATCGAGAGATGAGCCGGCGTCTATAAACGTCCGAGCGGAAGACCGTCGAGCTCCGACGTTAAATATCGAGAGATGAGCCGACGTCTATAAACCCTCCGAGCGGAAGACCGTCGAGCTCCGACGTTAAATATCGAGAGACGAGCCGGCGTCTATAAACGTCCGAGCGGAAGACCGTCGAGCTCCGACATTAAATATCGAGAGACGAGCCGACGTCTATAAACCCTCTGAGTGGAAGACCGTCGAGCTCCGACGTTAAAAATCGAGAGACGAGCCGACGTCTATAAATCATCCGAGCGGAAGGCCGTCGAGCTCTGACGTTAAATATCGAGAGACGAGCCGGAGTCTATAAATCATCCGAGCGGAAGACCGTCGAGCTCCGACGTTAAATATTGAGAGACGAGCCAGCGTCTATAAACCCTCCGAGCGGAAGACCGTCGAGCTCCGACGTTAAAAATCGAGAGATGAGCCGGCGTCTATAAATCATTCGAGCGGAAGGTCGTCGAGCTCCGACGTTAAATATCGAGAGACGAGCCGGCGTCTATAAACCCTCCGAAGGAAGACCGCCGAGCTCCGTTAAATATCGAGACGAGCCGCGTCTATAAACGCGTCGGCGGAAGACCGCCGAGCTCGGCGTTAAATATCGAAAGACGAGCCGGCGTCTATAAACGCCCGAGGGGAAGACCGTCGAGCTCCGGCGGTAAAATCGAGAGCCGCGTTTATAAATCATCCGAGCGGAAGGCCGCCGAGCTCCGACGTTAAATATCGAGAGGAGCCGCGCCTATAAACCCTCCGAGCGGAAGACCGCCGAGCTCGGACGTTAAACATCGAGAGGCGTCTATAAACCCTCCGGGCGGAAGACCGCCGAGCTCCGACGTTAAATATCGAGGCGGCAAGCGTCATAAACTCTCCGCCGAAGACCGTCGAGCTCCGACGTTAAAAATCGAGAGACGAGCCGGCGTCTATAAACCCTCCGAGCGGAAGACCGTCGAGCTCCGACGTTAAATATCGAGAGACGAGCCGGCGTCTATAAACCCTCCGAGCGGAATACCGTCGAGCTCCGATGTTAAATATCGAGAGACGAGCCAGCGTCTATAAATAATCCGAGCGGATTAAAGCATCTAATGTCCCGATGCACGCGATTTCGATACCGTTCGATCGTCTCTACGCTCCGATTGGCCCAGTATCCAAAAGTACTTGGCATTTGGTAAACGAGCTCTACCATCAGAGAACACGGTATATTTCGCCGAGCGGGGAGATCACGACGATTACATTGTTAAAATCCCTTTTGGGGGAGCACGAGAAGTAATAATGAGCGAGCGGATAAACACAAATTTTGGTTATGAAAGGAGACAGCAAATACAAGGAAAACATTGCATTAAAGGTAAAGCTTTAGGCCGAGCGGCCCAATTACAAAAAAAAAAGATGGTATCCGAGCGTGTGGCCGAATTACTGAAAAACTACTCAATATAATCATAGAGATCCCTGGGAATGTTATTCAGAAGCGCCACTTGATCGCCGGCCGGAATAGTGGTAGACTCCGGAAGAAGACCCTTAGACTTCAGATAAGTGGTGGTGGCGGTCATAGCCAAGTCGAAGGCTGTGTACATCCGCTCGCATATTTTCTCCGAGAATTCGGGCGAGCGGATGTAGCTCTGTCTTAAGGCAGCGATTCGACTCGGCTCGGCATCTTGATATTCTTTGAAAGTCGCCTGGGAGCTAGCAAGGGCCTCGTTCAGAGTCTGAAGCTTTTCCACGTCGGCCGAGCGGCCCGCCTTCTCCCTGTCGAGCTGCTCTGTCAACTCCTTTATCTTCAGCTCCAGGCCCCGAGCTTCCACATTCTTTTTCTCCAGATCGGAGATAGCTGTATTTTTCCGAGTGGTGGCCAAGGTTATTTTTGTGTCGAGCGACTTGACTTATCGCTCGGACTCGGCCAGGGCGTGGGCCTGATCGGCTGTCTTCTTCTGGTCGGCCGCCAGCAGATTTTGAGTTTTCTTCAGCTCCTTTTGCAGCTCGGAATAGGAAGGGCCCTGAGGGCCGGACGGACCAACTGCGGCCTTCAGTTGTCGCAGCTCTTCATCGACCAAGGCCAAGCGGTTGGAAACCGCAATTTCCTCCACCCATCTCTGGGAAAAGAAAATTATGGTTGTTAGCGGCCGATCGGAAAAAATGCATACAAAACTTCGTATAGAGCGAACTTACCCCCGTGGCCTCCCGCATGTGGCTATTGGCCAAGTTTCGGAGGGGGATCAGCGCTGTGCGTGCCCGAGCATCGGCCCACATCTCAGCAAGGGGCCCTTTCAAGGTAATGGTGTGCTCGGGGGCGGTTGGGCGGCCTCGGCACTCTTTAGTCGGTAGATGAAGGGTGACCCAATCGGCCATGACCGGGTCGTCAACCGTGGTCGGAAGGGATCAAGCCGTGGAAAACCGAGAATGAATGGTCGAGCTACCGGGTGAGTGACGAGCGGGCGGGAGGTCGATCGAGTAGCCTCAATGAGCTGGCGTCGTCGAAGGAGTCCGTTGACGAAATGGTTTGACTCGGCGCCTTGCCTCGGCGATGCGGTGGCCTGGTCGGAGGGTTGGACCGGAGGTAGCAGAGCGCAGCTGAGTTCCACTCCGCCTCTTTGTAGAGGTCTCCTCCTCCCGAGCGAACCTTCCTGGGCGCTTGGTTCTCCGGGGGTGGCTCACGGCCACGCTCGTTGAGAAGCTTGAGCGACCGACTCATCTTGAGTCCCGCTCTCTCCTTCATGGGAGCCGACCGGCTGAATACCCAGCGCTTCCATTTCCTGCGCCGCCGCCTTTCTCTTCAGAACGCCGGCCATCACCGAATCCATGACGATGTCAGTTGCAGAAGAAAGAAAAGAAATCAGTTATCAATTAAAGCAAATGCCCAAGCAAAATTCTTACCGAATCCGGTTGGAAGAGGAGTCCGTATAGGACTCAGACCGAAGATGTACATCACTCCTTCGTGAAGAAGCTTGTTGATGTCAAGTCGCAGACCGGCTAGTATATTTGCAGTCCAGTCGGGTCTTGAATTTCTTTAGCTCGGGAGTGGGAGGTAGGACTTGCCACTGGGTCGGGAAGTTGGCCCGATCGGGCATACGGATGTAGAAAAATAATCCTTCCAATGTTTGTTGGAGGTGGGTATGTTGAAGAAGACCGGGCTGAGCTTGGAACATGAAGGTGCCCTCGGCTTACTTAGGGTAGTAGAAATAAAAGAAGACCTCCGGTCGGAGGGGATGTTGTGAATCTTGAACAAAACAACAACATCGCAGAGGAGACGAAAGGTGTTGGGTACTAGATTGCCGAGCGGCACACCAAAAATTACAAACATCTATGATGAAAGGATGTATAGGGAACCGCAGACCGGCGGTAAATTGGTCGCGGAAGACACAGAAAGCTCCGCGCGGCGCCTGTGTGGCCGAGCGGAAGGACCGGCTAAAGAAGTTCAAAATCGTCGAGAATATCAAAATTATCGTCAGATATCAAAGTCACGCCGGTCGAAGCGTCTGCATGGTGGTGTACCATGGCCCAAGGGACTAGTCTTGGATGAGAAGAACTAGCCATGGTCCGATCGGAAGGAATCGAAAAGGCAAAAGGAGGAAGACAGCGAAAGATATCGGAAAAGGAATGTAAGGAAAGCACCGGAAACAAGGAAAGATGACCTTACGATGAGAAGGAGCGGAAAGAAGGTGCAGTGGTGGTGTCGCGGAATCACCGAGCTCCAAAGCCGGGCAGGGGTCGAAATCTCAAAGGCAAGTGCGAGAGAAACGAAGGATTTATAGGGTGGAGGCCGGGCGGTCTCCACCGTCGGATCAGTCACGGGAATCAAAGCGTGCATCGGGCCATCCATTTCAAATCGCTTGATCACATCAAAGCACCATGCCACCGCCGTCGAGACGATGATGGCATTGCGCCACGTGGCATTCGACCATTCAAGCATTTAATGAGCGCATGCTCAGCCTTAATGTCGAAGATTGGCGCGAGATGAGGAGATCCGATGAAGGCCACTGGTGATTCACTCAAGGCCATCTGCGGTAGCGATCGGAGAATACTAGCGCCGGCGAGACTCATGATCGGTCGATCGGACTAATCGCCTCCTTCGACTAGACTTGAAGGGGAGGCAAGTGATCTGGCGATAAGAACAGGGGACCCTCGTTGTAAGGGGTCAACGCCACGTGGAAGTCAAAGAGCCGGGCGGTCCATCGAAGAAGGTCGGACCAGCTAGGCCGATCGGAGAAAGGGGGCTGACTGACCGGGCGGCCACCCGGTGTTTAGCTGAGGGCAAAAGGCACCCCTATGGAAGTCGGGGTTCCAGCGCTCATTGGGTAAGATCATAGGGCCGAGCGGACAGCACGCTTGGCCGAAGACATGAAGCATACTGCTAACAGTCGCCACAAAACACATTACCGATAATTTCCCAAGTGGACCATCATACATGACCGGTCGGACGGAAGGCGGACGTGGGCCGGTCGGACGCACGGCAGGAGTTCGGGGAAAAAGACAAGGGACATCTTCTGACAGCTGGCGTGCTTCGTGATATGGTCATACTCCAAATCATGTGACAGGGGGTTCCGCTGTCCCATCGAGGACATGCTTGGACTGTAGTGGTATGGGTCAGGTAAGCTCACTGACAAGCCCTTACTAGGGTATGGGCCACGGACACATGTACACCTCGACATGTGTGCACTTGCTTCTTCGCTGCCCTATATAAAGGCCCTCATCTTTCGCCGGAGGTACGCGTTCTAATTTTTCGAGAGCCACATTTCACTGCTTGCTTGCCTGACTTGAGCGTCGGAGGGTCGCCGCCGGGAACCCCTTCCCGGCCCGACTTCTGTGCAGGTTCGCCGGAGCTTCGTGCAGCCAGTCGAAGATCCACGCCAGCAGCCGGGGAGCGCCACGTGCCCAGCGTCCATTGGTTCATCATTCGGACAAGATCAATCAAAATTTTTGTTCGATTATCTGGTGTTCCCTGTACTAACAATCTCTCCTTTTTTTATTATAATAACTGAGTTCAAAGTTAAGATAAGAAAAGAGCTAACAAATAAGAACACGTAAATTTTTTTAATAAAAGTGACATTTTAAAAATATAACTGAAGCCAAGTATTTTCAATAAAAGTGGCATTTCAAAAGTATAACTAAAGCTAAGTATTTTCAAAGCTAAGCATTTAGCTAAGGTTTTTTAAAGAAAAAAAGAAAAACTAAGTGTTTTGTGTGTAATTTTTTTTTCCAAAATTAAGCATTTAGCTAAAGTTTTTTTAAAGAAAGAAAAGCTAAGTTATTTTCAGAAAAAGAAACTAAGTTAATAAGTAACTAAAAGTTTTTTTTTAAAGCTAAGTATTTTTTTTTTAAGTTTTTAAAAGACTACGTATCATTTTTAAAAAAAATAACTAAGGCTAGGGTTAGCTAAGCATTTCCAATTAAATCTTTTTAAAGCTAAGAATTTAGTGAAATTTTAATGAAAAAACTAAGTTTTTTTAAAAACTAAGAAAGTACTATATTTCATGTGGAGGAAGCGCTCGTGGTTTTTCATGTTTGTCGAAAAACACATAATAGGCAATGGAAATAAAGAAAGTAAAAGCAAACAAACACTAACACAACCAAGTTTTACTTAGTGCAGAGCCTGCGACAACTTCTACTTCAAGGCTGACATGTGAAAGTACTTTTGTTGGGCAATCACTAATTAATCAGAAATATTACAGATACAATATCAATTTAAGTACAATCAATTTGAAATGTAAACAATACCGGTGACTTAGATGTAGGTCATGAGCATAGTCATAGTCGAAGCAACTTTCAGACGTCGTGGAGTCATCTATTGAGTAGCGCGCAGGAGAGAAACTTGTTCGTATGAATGTGTTCAAGCTGTTAGTCAAACCTTCTTTTTATAGTCCTATCCGAACACCTGGATTGCCTCTTGGGCACCTGAACCCCTCCCGGACATCTGGAGTGTGCTGACTTGGTAAGCTCTCGTCAAAACTTTATCCAAGAAGTTTATCAATGTATGTGCCCCCAGACCACCTCCGGGCACTTGACGCTTGGACCACTAACATGGGTCGGCTAGTTGTTGCACTCTAACTCAGCTTAAAGATGATTTTTGCTGGTCCGGGTGCCTGGAGCAACTCTAGGTGCTTGGACCATCCAGGTGCCTGCATGATGCTCCCTCGAAGGCCCTGACCCGGGCACCTCGAGCACCTCCGAGTGCCTAGAGCTCTAGGGTCCTGGACCTAGTCTGGGCGCCTGGACGACCCCTTTTCCAAAATCTTATTTTCTACATAAGTGTTAGCACAAAAGCAAATATGGAAATAAAAATAACAACTTATTTGATAGTGTTTGGACTGTCTGGTTCTGACTTTGAGTTTCGTTAAAATTTTAGGTCGGATCGACGCCTACTATTCTCTCTTCAAGGAACGTGTCACCACTTACTCCTCTCAGGGGAGATTACCTTTTGCTAGACCAGTACTCCAGACTGTCTAGACTTTTGCTCAGTATTCAAGACCTTGGGACTTTTTGCTGGACATCCGAACCCTATGTTGGTGCAACCTTAGGTCAAGGTTAACCTGGGTGACTCGACTCGAGTTGACCTGACTCGAGGTATATTTTGATGTTTGACAAGAATGGAGAAGTTATATTTTGATGTTTGACAAGAATAGGAACTTGGGGGATTATGGGTGCAACATTTGGTCAAGGTTGACCTGGTTGACTCGACTTGAGTTGAGGGAAAGTCCAAATGGAAGGTTGACACGGAAAAGTCCAAGCAGGAGCTTGGCATGGGAAAAGTCCAAGTATGGAGACTTGGCACGGAAAAGTCAAGCAGGGAGGGCACGGAAAAAGTACAAGTATGGAGACTTGGCACGGAAAAGTCCAAGCAGGGCTTGCGCGGGAAAAATCTAAGTATGGAGACTTGTACGGAAAAGTCCAAGCGGGTGGCGCACGGGAAAAGTCCAAGTATGGAAGCTTGGCATGGGAGGTTGAGAGGACTCGAGCTCGTTCCTGGGATGGATAGAGTCGGAGGGCCCTCGGTAGCTCGCTCGGACTAGGTCAGAGAGGGCTCGGTAGCTCGTTCTGGATCGGATAGAGTCGGAGAGGCTCGGTAGCTCGCTCTCGGACTAGGTCGAGAGAGGCTCGATAGCTCGTTCTCGACCGGACGTGGAAGTCGGAGAGGGCTCGGTAGCTCGTTCTCCGGACTAGGTCGAGAGGGCTCGGTAGCTCGTTCTCGGACCCGACGTGGAAGTCGGAGAGGGCTCGGTAGCTCGTCTCTGGACCAGATGGAGTCGGTAGCTCGTTCTCTAGATCGGGAAGGCTTTAGGGTTTAAGGTGGGAAATGGATCGGTCTGCGACCGATCCAGGATGGTATACGGATCGTCTGTGACCGATCCCGGTCGATACATCGATTCTCATGCATGGATCATCCGACGGTCGTGACCGATCAAGAATCAGATTGGGAGAAGGAATAGGAGGGATCGGTGTGGACCGATCCATTTATGGCCTCTGATCGGTCCTGACGCCGATCAGGGTTCTGACAACTCTCGTGAGAGTTGGGATGTCTGGGACCGATCGGCCTTAGGCGATCGTCACCAGGACATCGATCAGATTTTCTGGACCGATCGGGCCAGCCGATCGTTCGAGCCGCGATGAGTCACAAGCTAGATTCTATGTCTTCTTTGTCTTCTTCGTTCAGGTTATAAATCGAGGTTAAAGGCACTTGTTCTTGCTCCTGCGCGATCGGCTTTATTGAGCTCTCTCTGCTGAAGCTTCGTGTGAGCTTCCCTGGTTGGACTCAGCTGTTGCTTTGTTGTTGGCATCCGTGAAGTTGCCGCTTCATCAACGGACGAGAAGGCAAGCAAACTAGTGTTTTTACATTCATATTGTTCTTGGCTTCTTGCTGTATTTCTTGTACTCTGATCTTGCTGTTGCAAGAGAGATTGTGGCGAGGTTTCTCCACCCAGAAGGAGTTTTTATTAGCCGGTTTTCCGGGGTCTCATCCACCGACGGATTGATAGGATTCGTCCACCTTACGGACAGCCGAGGAGTAGGAGTATCATCTCCGAACCTCGTTATATCGTCGCGTTTGAGGTTTGATATTCTCCCGTTTCGTTTCTATCTTTTATTTCCGCTGCGCTAACTAAAATTGTAGGAAGAAACGTGAATTTGGGGTCGGCTATTTGTTGGTGCGGGAAGCATCCGATGATCGAACCCAAGTTTTGATAATGGCAAAGGGTTCAAAGTTAAGTCTTGTTGTTATCTAACATGTTGAATGAGTGTTTCAAGAAAGTCCTAACTGCGGTTAGGCAAAGGTGAAAGTCCTAGGGGGCGGTAACCCTAGGTGAAGGAAAATCCTAAGGGGGGGCAACCTTAGGTCCTAGGGGGCGGTAACCCTAGGTGGAGGAAAATCCTAAGGGGTGGCAACCTTAGGTCCTAGGGGGCGGTAACCCTAAGTGGAGGAAAACCCTAAGGGGCGGCAACCTTAGGTCCTAGGGGCGGTAACCCTAGGTGGAGAAAAATCCTAGGGGGCGGTAACCCTAGGTCCTAGGGGGTGGTAACCCTAGGCGGAAAGTTCAGTCGGTCTGGAGGACCGGACTGGCATCAGGTAAATCTCTTGAGTGGAGTAGGTGAGGGCACGTTCCCCGCAGAGGGAACAGTAGGCGTCGGGTCGACCTAGGGTTTCTGGTTGGAAACCCGAAGTCAGACTCGGACAGTCCGGAGACTGTCTATACTTCATTTATCATATTTATTGTGCTAACTTTGTGTTGCAGGATAGTGTTTGGGACTAACGTATCTTGCAGGTGCAAAGGAGCAACCTAAAGCCTCGGATGAACAGTGTCCGAGGCGCCTCCATGGAGCTTGGAGGCGCCTCGGGTGCAAAAGCTGACCTGGCTGCGAAGCTTCAATGAAGGCGCCTTGAAGGAGGTTTAAGGCGCCTTGGAAGGCACCTTGAGCAGGGTATAAGGCGCCTTAAACAGATGAAGTTCGACCAGTTCAAGTTTCATCCACGCGGAGGACTCGGCAGCATGGAGGCGCCTTGAACACCCTTTATAAGGGGGTTTCGACCAGCACTTCAATTAATCAAGTTCTAGGCTTTCTGTCTTCAACGTGCTGTTAACAAAGTCATTCCGAAGTGCTGCTGCAACATTCCGACGACCCGGAGCTCCATTTTCTTCTTTCTTAAGTTGTCGGTACAAAGTTATTTTAATACTTTCGTTGTAATTTGTAATTCTTATCGAGCTTATAGTTGTTGCCCACCAGAAGTGATCAAGGATCGTGGGCCTTCGAGTAGGAGTCGTCTTAGGCTCCGAACGAAGTAAATAGCTTGTCTTTCTGTGTGTTTGTTTACTTTCCGCTACGTGTTTTAACTCCAATAGTTTCACGATTCCGATAAACGTACAATTTAGCCACGAGTGCTATTCACCCCCCCTCTAGCGCTTTCAATCCAACACTATTCACACCCCCCCTCTCTAGCCGCGTCCGAAGGTCCTAACAAGTGGTATCAGAGCGAGGTTGCTCTTCGTCGGATTAACACCCGGGGGAGCACGAGCTAGAGAATGGATCAACTTGGAGAAGACGTCACGATTCCACCCTTCTACGATCGCGACGACTTCGCGTATTGGAAGGTAAGAATGAAGTATTTTCTTATGACTAACCTAGTAAATTGGAATTGTGTACAAGTAGGTTTTATTCCTCCGGTGGATAAAGAAGGAGAACCTCTCGAGAAGAAGAAGTGGACGAAGGAACAAACCCACCAATCCATAATCAACGACGAGGTAATGAAAATCTTTGAATTTTCATTACCTAATGATATCTTGTGTAAGATAAGTGGATACAACAATGCCAAGGAGTTGTGGTACAACTTGGCTAAGTTCCATGAGGAGAGCTCCAATTCAAGTCATGAAGAAGAGTCAAGTGAGCTAAGTAGCTCACATCATGGAGGTATAGAATTAGAAGTTGAGGGCTACTCAACATCTAAGGAAGAAGAGGAGGAGAGTTCTTCTTCAAGACTGGAGCAAGAAGAAGAAGCCTCTACCTCCAGAAGGGATGAAGGAGAGAGCTTATATCCATTCTCAACCCTAGGTAACTCAAGCAACTTAATTTCAAGTAAATTACATATAATGTGCTTTGAGTGTAGGGAATATGGCCATTACAAAAGTAAATGTCCAAAGAGGATTAGGAAGACTCCACCGGCACCAAAAGTCAAGGAAGCCAGAGTCCCGATACGCAAGGGCAAGGAGCACGTGGTGTGCTTCCAATGCAAGCAAAGGGGACATTATAGGAGTCAATGTCCAAGGGGGAGGCAACCTCACAAGGACAAGAGACCAAGCACATCTATGGGGGGAGCTAAGGCAAACCCTAAGGTATCCTTTAAGGCACATTCTTGCAATTCTAATAAGACATATGCTAGTAGTTTTATTGCAATTGTCAATAATGATAAGCATGATAACCATAGAAACCGATACATGTGCTTAGGTGCCAAACATGTTAGCCTAGATAAGGACAATGCTAGAAATGCCAACCCTAGAGTTAACTCATCTAAGGTTAAGGAAAACCTAGATAAGAATCCCAAAACAACTAGACATATGCCTAGGAATACCTCAAAGAAAAATGGAAAATTAAAGCTTGAGGTATTAAAGAAGGAAAATCAAGTCTTGAGGTCAAGGCTTGACACTTTAGAAAAGACTCTTAAGAATTTGGAGAAGTCAACTCTAGGGTCTAAGGGTCAAAAATCAAAGCCCAAGGACATGAGAGGTTTGAGTCACAAACCTAAGTCTCAAGTGGTCAAGCCCGCTTACCATAATGTTCCATTCGATTATGGAACAAGACCTAGGGCTAAGAAGACCATTACCAAGGTCACAAGGGGAGTCACCCCTAGAGTTGATCTTGATGAGTCCCAAATGACCAAGGCTTTAAAGCCTAGGAGGGTCATTAGGAGGGTTGCTAGGGAAGTCATCCCTAGTGAATATTTAGTGAACCCAATGAGCTCAAATAGGTATTGGGTTCCTAGGAGCGTGATTCCTTCACGCTAGATGGTTTAGGGTGTGCCAACCTTAATTAAATAGGTAGTTAACCTACTCATGGTAAAAGGTGGCATTTTAGGAATTTTCAAGGTGTAATCAAGCCTTGAAAATGAAATTAAAAATTATTCCTAAGGTGATTAGGATGTGCCAACCACATTTGAGGAGTTTTCTAGGGTCAATCTAATTGGCACATAGTGATCTAAAAATATGATTTTAGGTCTATTACACTTAGGAATATAGAATTTATGGTAAAATGATCAAAATTATCAAAAATGGCAACTAAGGCTAGAATTAGGTATTTTCTATACCTTTATATGTTATTTGACATACATTGTTTGTCATATGTCATGTCATGACATCATCTTTATTTTATTATCTTTTGAAATGTCATGATAATGCTTAGGTTAGTTATATGTCATGCCTTATTTAAGTTTCATACTTGATGACATGACATCATGACATTGGCACATGTTTCCACTTATGATATTATTTTATGTCATGTCATAATCTCTTGCATTTATGATCAATTAATTTGATTTAAGGATAGAAACACAATTTGATATGGAGATCAAATTGTTGTTTAGAAAATGCATGAGAACTTAGCTTAAGATGACCTAAACCTATATCTCACATCAAAATTGACTTGGATGTGTTTGATACACCTTAGATGTGTGTGAGATATTAGGATTATGAGTTAGGATCAAGATGCATAGTTCTTGTACCTAGATGAGCCTAATTCGAATTTGAGGATTATAGGGAAAACTTGTGTACAAGGCATGTACATTTAGCCCTAAGATTGTGGTCCTAAATTGAATGGTTTAAGATCATTTCAAAATTGATTTGAAAAACCTTGATGAAGCTTTTCTAGTGATAGCATTCATCATTGAGCAAGTTGATACAAAGATGGATTAACCTTGAGCTATTTCAAAGTCTTTCGAACTTTGTATCAAGATTAAAAAATGAGAGTTATTTTCATAGAAAACTATTTTTCCATGATAATATATGTTATGAGGAATGTATCCTCAAAATTTTACAATTTTTGGAATTTTCTGTAATTTTTTAGGGGTTTCTGAATTTCGGGAGAAAAATCAGAAATTCTTATCAGAGAATTGTGGACCGATCAGAGAAGATTCTGATCGGTCCAGGGAAGTCTGGATCGGTCACTGGACCGATCCAGGGCAGTGTGGATCGGTCTGGTGACCGATCCAGTGGAGGAATGGTGACCGATCAGAGCGTGCCAAAATGCTGATTTTTGACTGTTGTCTGAAATTTCAGCTATAGAAGTTGGTGCTTTAGATTTCTAAAGGGTTGAAACTCTCCAAGACATTGTTGGTGCAATGGTCAAGGAGGAGTTGAACTTTAGGGGGAGTTTTATCTAATGGTCAAGGGGGAGTTGACTTTTAGGGGGAGTTTTTACTCGTCAAGATTTTTGAGGATGAGTGATATGGGATTATCACTAAGTTGATTGTTGATTTTAGTATCAAGGGGGAAATTAAGGGTTTCAATGGAAGGTATGGGACTTTCATTAGGAAGAAACTCTTGACCTTGATTCACTCCTTTTTGATGTGTGTCAAAAAGGGGGAGAATGTCCAGAGAATGTTCAAGGAAGAACATTGAAGTTTGGGGAGAATGTTCAGAAAATGTTCAAGGAAGAACATTAGAGAACTATTGGAAAACCTAAGTTAGATTATCGGGTTAACCTAACTTGATTATGGTTTTTGTCAAACATCAAAAAGGGGGAGATTGTTGGTGCAACCTTAGGTCAAGGTTGACCTGGGTGACCCGACTTGAGTTGACCTGACTCGAGGTATATTTTGATGTTTGACAAGAATGGAGAAGTTATATTTTGATGTTTGACAAGAATAGGAACTTGGGGGATTGTGGGTGCAACCTTTGGTCAAGGTTGACCTGGTTGACCCGACTTGAGTTGACCTGATTCGGGAAAAGTCCAAGTATGGAGACTTGGCATGGAAAAGTCCAAGCAGGAAGCTTGGCACGGGAAAAGTCCAAGTATGGAGACTTGGCACGGAAAAGTCCAAGCAGGGAGCTTGGCACGGGAAAAGTCCAAGTATGGAGACTTGGCATGGAAAAGTCCAAGCAGGGAGCTTGGCACGGGAAAAGTCCAAGTATAGAGACTTGGCATGGAAAAGTCCAAGCAGGGAGCTGGGCACGGGGAAAAGTCCAAGTATGGGAGCTTGGCATGGGAGGTCGGAGAGGGCTCGGTAGCTCGTTCTCTGAACTGGATAGAGTCGGAGAGGGCTCGGTAGCTCGTTCTCTGGACTGGATAGAGTTGGAGAGGGCTCGGTAGCTTGTTCTCCGGACTAGGTCAGAGAGGGCTCGACAGCTCGTTCTCTGGACCGGACGTGGAAGTCGGAGAGGGCTCAGTAGCTCGTTCTTCGGACTAGGTCAGAGAGGGCTCGGTAGCTCGTTCTCTGGACCGGATGTGGAAGTTGGAGAGGGCTCGGTAGCTCGTTCTCCGGACTAGGTCAGAGAGGGCTCGGTAGCTCGTTATCTAGATCAGGAAGGCTTTAGGGTTTAGGGCGGATCGGTCTCTTGACCGATCCGGTGATACTATGGGTATCTGGATCGGTCTGCCGACCGATCCGTTGCAGTCTCAGGATCCTCGATCGGTCAGTGACCGATCGAACCAAACAGATTGGGAGAAGGAATAGGAGGATCGGTGTTGACCGATCCACCTATTTGATCGGTCCCGACGGACCGATCAGGGCTCTGTAACCAACTCTTTGTGAGAGTTGGGATCGGTCTGGGGACCGATCAGCCTAGGGCCTGATCGGTCCATAGACCGATCAGGGATTTCCTGGACCGATCAGGCCATAGCCTGATCGGTCCAGGCCTAGCCGTTGAGTCACAGCGACTAGATTTCTGTGTCTTCTTTGTCTTCTTCGCATGTTCAGGTTATAAATCGAGGTTGAAGGCAGTGTGGTGGACTTGTTCTTGCTCCTGCGATCTGAGCTTTGTTGAGCTCTCCACTGCTGAAGCTTCGTGTGAGCTTCCCTCAGCTGGACTCCAACTGATCAGTTGCTGCTGTTGTTGGCATACGTGAAGTTGCTTCTTCATCAACAGTCGACGAGAAGGCAAGCAAACTAGTGTTTTTACATTCATATTGTTCTTGGCTTCTTGCTGTATTTCTTGTACTCTGATCTTGCTGTTGCAAGAGAGATTGTGGAGAGATTTCTCCACCCAGAAGGAGTTTTTATTAGCCGGTTTTCCGGGGTCTCATCCACCGACGGATTGATAGGATTCGTCCACCTTACGGACACGCCGAGAAGTAGGAGTATCATCTCCGAACCTCGTTATATCATCGTGTTTGAGGTTTGATATTCTCCTGTTTCGTTTTTATCTTTTATTTTCGCTGCGCTAACTAAATTGTAGGAAGAAACGTGAATTTGGGGTCGGCTATTCACACTCCCCCCCTCTCTAGCCGCGTCCGAAGGTCCTAACTGTTGGTTGCTACTCGGAAAACCTAGAGGTTCCACTGTACAAAAATTTTGTACAAAGGTATGAACCTTTTCCTAGCTACCATGTGTTCTTTTAAATTAAATTTTGGATCGCCTGCGGAACTTAACACGTTTGATCCAAAACTTAATCTATTTGTTCTTTTAGGTTTTGACTTGGATCTCCTGCGGAACTTAACACGTTCGACCCAAGTCTCCTTAAGTTATTAATTCCATTAAATATTAATTTCCATAAAAGGTTCCCAGTACTGACGTGGCGAGGCACATGGCCTTCTTGGATATGGGAGCAACCACCACCGACTAGACAAAACCTTTAATAGAAAGTTAATATTTAATTTCCTAAAATAACTTTAGGTTAACCAAAGAGAACAATCAAATCACAAGGAAAAGAAAGAAAACAAAAGAACACAACTTCGAAAAACATATTCGAAATACTAGAACGTAAGCCTCTTGTATTTGGTATTATTTCCATAAATAACTAGCATGATGCGGAAAGAAAATTACTAGTTATACCTTGTAGAAAAACCTCTTGATCTTCTACCGTATTCCTCTTCTAACCTCGGACGTTGTGTGGGCAACGATCTTCCGAGATGAGAAACCACCAAGCACCTTCTTCTCCTCCTAGCTAGGTTCGGCCAAAACAAGAAAGCTCCACCAAGGAAGAAGAAAAACACCAACCAAGCTCTAAGAGATGCAAGCTTCCTCTCCTTCTTCTTCTTCTTCTCCAAGTAGTATCCGGCCTCCACAAGACCTCCAAGCAATAGAGAGTTTCGGCCACCACAAAGAGGAAGAAGAGAAGAGATGATGGCCGGCCACAACACCAAGGAAAAGAGGGAGAGAAAACAATAGAGGTTGTATCTCATGAAGGCACCCTCACCCCTTCTTTTATATTCCTTGGCCTAGGCAAATTAGGAAATTTAATTACAATTTCCTCAATTCCCTTGACATGATTTAATTTAGAAAAATAAAACAAATTTTCCAAATTAAAGTTCAATGGCCGGCCACATCATTGGAGAGCAAATTGGACAAGTTTTAATCAACAATTAAAACTTCCTAATTTGTTTCCGGAAATTTTAAAAATAAAATTTCTCTTTAAAAATCTCTTCATGGTTGATAAAAGGAAATTTCTATAATTTTAATTTTATCAACATGTGGATAATTTTTAAAGAGAAAATAAAATAACTCTCCAATCTACAAATAAGGAAAGAGATTTAATCTCTTTCTTTAATCTTTATAGATCTTTTACAAGAGAGATATTTTAATTTTAATTCTCTTTAATAAATTATTTCTTCCACATAATAAAACTAAAATTAAAATCCTTTTAATTTAATTTGGCCCCACTAGCTTGGGTTCAAGCTAGGGCCACCAATTTATACCTAGGCCGGCTCTAGCTTGTTCCCAAGCTAGCTTGGCAGGCATTGTGTGGGTATAGAAGGTGGGTATAGGTGGGTATAGAACTCTATAAATAAGGGGCTACGATAGGGACGAGAGGAGGAATTGGTTTTGGTCTCGATAAAATTAAGCATCCGTGTTCGCCTGAACACACAACTAATTTTATCAATAATAATTCATTCCACTAGAGAATTATTATTGAACTACCGCACCAATCCCAAATTACATTTTTGGGCTCCTTCTTATTATGAGTGTGTTAGTCTCCCTGTGTTTAAGATATCGAATGTCCACTAATTAAGTGAGTTACTGACAACTCATTTAATTAATTTCTTAGTCCAAGAGTAGTACCACTCAACCTTATTATCATGTCGGACTAAGTCCACCTGCAGGGTTTAACATGACAATCCTTATGAGCTCCTCTTGAGGATATTATCAACCTAGTATCACTAGGACACAGTTTCCTTCTATAATCAACAACACACACTATAAGTGATATCATTTCCCAACTTATCGGGCTTATTGATTCATCGAACTAAATCTCACCCATTGATAAATTAAAGAAATAAATATCAAATATATGTGCTTGTTATTATATTAGGATTAAGAGCACACACTTCCATAATAACTGAGGTCTTTGTTCCTTTATAAAGTCAGTATAAAAAGAATGACCTCAAATGGTCCTACTCAATACACTCTAAGTGTACTAGTGTAATTATATAGTTAAGATAAACTAACATCTAATTACACTACGACCTTCCAATGGTTTGTTCCTTTCCATCTTAGTCGTGAGCTACTGTTTATAATTTATAAGGAACCGATAACATGATCTTCTGTGTGTGACACCACACACCATGTTATCTACAATATAAATTAATTGAGCAACTACATTTATCATAAATGTAGACATTTGACCAATGTGATTCTTATTTCTAGATAAATGTTTATACCAAAAGCTAGGCTTTTAGTATACACTCTAACAATCTCCCACTTATACTAAAAGACTAAGCTGTTATATCTGCTGCCATACATCTGATTCCTAACCCTTCAACATGTCCATCAAAAGCTCTTGCCTTAAGGACCTCGGTGGAAGGATCTATAGGTCATCACCTGATGCAATCTAGGTAGCAACAACTTCTCCTCGTTTATACGATTTCTCGTATTGGGTGGTACTTGCGCTCTATTATGTTTACTTGCCTTTATAGACTTATGGTTTCTTCGAGTTTGCTACTGCACCAATATTATTACAATAAATTGTAATAATCTTTGGACAAACTAGAAATCATATCTAAGCCTATCTTGAGGTTATTGAGTCATTCAGCTTTTATGGCTACCTCAGAGGCTTGCCATATACTAAGCTTCTATGGTGGAGTCCAGAAAAACACCTATGCTTATCACTCTTCCATAGTTATGACTTTACCTCCTAAAGTAAACACAAAACCCCGAGGTCGACTTATTATTGTCCCTATCCGATTGGAAGTCAAAATCCATGCAACCCACAAGGACTAAATTAACTGCCTTGTAAGCTAGCATATAATCTCTAGTGCCTCTAAGGTACTACAATATATGCTTTACTGCAGTCCACTGTCCTTGTCCAGGGTTACTTTGATATCTGCTAACTATCTGATCTCGTGCATAGCATACATTAGGCTTCCAACAGCCATAGCATAAAGAACTGCCTTTATTTCCTTTATCTCCTTTGATGTCTACAGAGACATATCTTTAGATAAAGTTACTCCATCCTGAAAAGGTAAGAAACCTTTCTTGGAGTTTTGTATGCTTAAAACAAGCAAGGATTTTTCCGATGTATGAAGCTTGGGATAAGTAAAATATTCTTTTCTTGCGATCCCTTATTACTTTGATCTCAAGAATATATACATTCTCCCAAGTCCTTTATATCGAATTGTTTGGACAACCATACCCTTACTTCTGACAACATTTTGATATTGTTTCCAACTACCAAAAATATTATCTAAGTATAGTACAAGAAATACCACCACGTTTCCATCATATCTTTTGTATACACAAGACTTATCCGGTTACTAAATCCATAGATCTGAATTACTTTGATAAACCGGATGTTCCAAGACCTTGAAGCTTTGCCTCAGTCCATAGACTGATTGAGCTTACACACAAGATGCTCTTAGCCCTTTGCAATGAACCCTTCTGGTTGCTTTTTATGGATGCTTTCTTCAAAACTTCCATAAAGGAATGCTGTCTTGACATCCTCTTGCCAAATAGATAAAAGAATCCGGATAGACTTAAGCATGACTACCAGTGAAAAAGTTTCCTTTTTCATCAAGCCTTGCTTTGAAAGTTACTACCTTCCTGTCTATCCCTCTTTTCCTATTATAGACCTTTTTATACCCAACGGCTTTTACACCATTTGGTGATTCTACAAGCTTCCAGATTTTATTAGAATACATATATTCTAATTCTTTTATTCATTACTCTTTGCCAAGATGCTGCATCTTTATCTTGGAGTGCTTCATCATATGACCGGAGATCAGGTTCATGCCCTCCAGGGATCGAGTCCAAAAACTCTCCCAAAACATGAACCTATTTAGGTTGCATAACAACCCTCCCACTACAATAAGACACTTTCTGTAATTGTGTATCAATTTGTGATACATGTTGCAGTTTTCTTGTGGTATCTCATCTTGTACAGTTGGTACTAGGTTAGACATGTCCTTTATTATTTCCTTAAGAACAAATTTACTTATGAGCACGTGGTTCATTATATAGTCCTTTTCTAAAAAAATCAGTCATTGATGCTAACAATGACCTTCTGATTTTTAAGACTATAAACTTACTTTTGTTTATCTAGGATAACTTACAAACAAGTGAACTCCTATCCAACTTATCATTGTCTTTCTTTAATATATGTGCTGGATTACCCGAATCCGAATATGCTTCAAAATAGGTTTTCACCTATTCAGCAATTCTATATGAGTAGAGAGTTCTAACTTGGAAGGTACTATGTTCACTTTCGTTTCCAGAGTTTATCCTTAAAACAAATTTGATAATTTTCTAAATAACTCATCATCTATCTAATTATTTCATAAGAGTCCTTTACCTTCTTTCTACTACACCATTCTGTTGGGGTGTACCAGGTGCAGTTAGTTGGGATTGAATCCCTACTTTTGATAAGTGACTCCTAAATTCTCCCAAGAGGTACTTGCCACTACGATCTTACCATAGTGATATTTACTTTAACATTTCTCCGCATCAGCCTTGTACTCTTTGAACTAATCAAAGTACTTAGTCTTGCGGTACATTAAGTAAATTTATTTGTATCTTGAATAGTTGTCTATAAAATAGATGAAATATTCAATACTACCTCTTGTCTGGATAGTCATAGGATCACACAAATCAGAATGAACCGATTTCAACATATCTTTGACTCCATACCCCTTGGACTTAAAAGCTTCTTGGTTATTTTCCTTCCAAGTAAGACTCGCAGGTTGGAAAGATTTCCACTACTAATGAACCCAAAAGTTCATCAGCTACCAATGAATCCTACTTAAGTTAATATAACCTAGCCTTAGATGTCAAAGATATAATTGGTTCCTTTTCGAAGGTTGCTTTCTCTTAAGTTAGAAGATGTGTTATTAATTTCCATTTATTGCATCATGGGAGTTATTGGATTATAAATTGTCAACCAACATACCAGAATAGATAACTTGCCTATTTTTCTTGATAACAACTTTGTTATCAAAATAGACACAATATCTATTCTATAATAGTTTAGAAACTGAAATCAGGTTCTTTCTAAACTTAGTATGTAAAGACAATTCCTAATAATCCAAATTTTATTCCTATTAGAGAATAAACCTCTCCCACTGCAACAGCTGCTACTTTTGCAGTAGTGCCCATGTGGACGGTGTTTTTTATTTTCATTTAGTTGTCGGGTTTCCTGGAACCCTGCAATGAATTGCAGACAATGGCTCCCATATCTACACACCAGGTACTGGTAGATAACTGCACTAAACATGTATCAACTAATGAATAAAATACACCTATATTATTCTTAGTTCTAAGAGGACAGTCTACCTTAATGTCTAAATTCTATTTCCAATCAATTATAATTGGGACCACTAAGTCTATCCTAAAGTATATCAGCTAGGGATTGACCATCATCCTAAGAATCACAAAAATATTTGGTTAAGACCAACTCCTTAAAAATCCCCATGAATTTTGTATGCCACGTTAGTGTGGACGTATACAAATTCAAAGAGGAAATTTTATCATTTAATTTTATTATCTCGTCAACCTTACTTTATGACGAATAAAATTAATAGTTGGTCTATCAAATATTTGGTCAAGACTCTAAATTTAAAATAATATTGATTCCTCTAACAATACTATTTAAATTTACCAACACCTCAAAACACCGTGAATTTTGCATGTCACGTTAGTGTGGACGTATACAAAATCAACATTTGTAAGAGGAGGGTTTTACCCATTAACTATCTTGTCAACGTAACTTTATGACAAATAAAATTATCTCAAACACCGTTAATTTTGTATGCCACGTTAGTGTGGACGTATACAAAATCAATCATTTGTAAGAGGGGTTTTAACCATTAACTATCTTGTCAACCTAACTTTATGACAAATAAAATTATCTCAAACACCGTTAATTTTGTATGCCACGTTAGTGTGGACGTATACAAAATCAATCATTTGTAAGAGGGGTTTTAACCCTTTAATTTTATTATCTTGTCAACCTAGTTTTATGACAAATTAATAGTTGGTTTCATTTGGTCACACAAATAATAGCAGTGACTCCGATGGGGAGGATACTATTAAATGTATCTAAGTGTATACCATTACTTGACACTAAGTCCATTAATAAGATTATGCCCCTTCCGTTGGGGAAGATCACACGCTCTTAATTAACTTCCTATAGTCATCCAAAAATGGAAGTCTGTTCTAGTGATCCGCAAACAAGCTCATCCGTTATGGAGGAAGGCACTCAGAGCCAACGCGCAAGCTTATTTGCATCACTTACAAATCAGTAATGGAGACCATGGGATTTACTTAAAAAACCCTCTCCCACTTAGTTATTTATTAATGAGGAATTTTAACTATGCTAGCCTACTAAACTTGTAAACTAACATGCACACACAGCACAATATAAAAGCAATAAATAGAAAATCTAATTTTCAACTATTATGGCTTTTATCTTTAGTTGTCCTCCGTGTGTTGTCATCCCAAGCTGCTGCCATATTTGGCCACCGCCACCGGGTCTAGCTGTCGCATCCATCTTGCTCCTTGTTCCGCTGCGCCTCTGGTCCTTAGAAGGTTCCACGCTTTGCAAGATTCGATCCGCGACATAAATAGAATTTTACAATTTTGATCCTATATTCCATAAAAGGAATGTACATGTATCTAGATCAAAAATAAAATCCTAATAAAACTAAATACAGCTCCTGCTGTATTTTATAATACAATCATGCACACATATAAATGCCCTTGACATGTCCAAGGGTCCAATCACACATATAAAACTATAAGCCATAATAGTTGGATCCTGCATCCACAAAGTTAGCACATCCTACTATTATCCTGCCTAAATTATGTATGACATGTGCATAATTAAACTAATACCAAATACACAGAGGCAAAACCCTAGCTCTGATACCAATTGTTGGTTGCTACTCGGAAAACCTAGAGGTTCCACTGTACAAAAATTTTGTACAAAGGTCTGAACCTTTTCCTAGCTACCATGTGTTCTTTTAAATTAAATTTTGGATCGCCTGCGGAACTTAACACGTTTGATCCAAAACTTAATCTATTTGTTCTTTTAGGTTTTGACTTGGATCTCCTGCGGAACTTAACACGTTCGACCCAAGTCTCCTTAAGTTATTAATTCCATTAAATATTAATTTCCATAAAAGGTTCCCAGTACTGACGTGGCGAGGCACATGGCCTTCTTGGATATGGGAGCAACCACCACCGACTAGACAAAACCTTTAATAGAAAGTTAATATTTAATTTCCTAAAATAACTTTAGGTTAACCAAAGAGAACAATCAAATCACAAGGAAAAGAAAGAAAACAAAAGAACACAACTTCGAAAAACATATTCGAAATACTAGAACGTAAGCCTCTTGTATTTGGTATTATTTCCATAAATAACTAGCATGATGCGGAAAGAAAAATTACTAGTTATACCTTGTAGAAAAACCTCTTGATCTTCTACCGTATTCCTCTTCTAACCTCGGACGTTGTGTGGGCAACGATCTTCCGAGATGAGAAACCACCAAGCACCTTCTTCTCCTCCTAGCTAGGTTCGGCCAAAACAAGAAAGCTCCACCAAGGAAGAAGAAAAACACCAACCAAGCTCTAAGAGATGCAAGCTTCCTCTCCTTCTTCTTCTTCTTCTCCAAGTAGTATCCGGCCTCCACAAGACCTCCAAGCAATAGAGAGTTTCGGCCACCACAAAGAGGAAGAAGAGAAGAGATGATGGCCGGCCACAACACCAAGGAAAAGAGGGAGAGAAAACAATAGAGGTTGTATCTCATGAAGGCACCCTCACCCCTTCTTTTATATTCCTTGGCCTAGGCAAATTAGGAAATTTAATAAAATTTCCTCAATTTCCTTGACATGATTTAATTTAGAAAAATAAAACAAATTTTCCAAATTAAAGTTCAATGGCCGGCCACATCATTGGAGAGCAAATTGGACAAGTTTTAATCAACAATTAAAACTTCCTAATTTGTTTCCGGAAATTTTAAAAATAAAATTTCTCTTTAAAAATCTCTTCATGGTTGATAAAAGGAAATTTCTATAATTTTAATTTTATCAACATGTGGATAATTTTTAAAGAGAAAATAAAATAACTCTCCAATCTACAAATAAGGAAAGAGATTTAATCTCTTTCTTTAATCTTTTGTAGATCTTTTACAAGAGAGATATTTTAATTTTAATTCTCTTTAATAAATTATTTCTTCCACATAATAAAAACTAAAATTAAAATCCCTTTTAAATTTAATTTGGCCGGCCCCCACTAGCTTGGGTTCAAGCTAGGGCCGGCCACCCAATTTTATACCTAGGCCGGCCCTAGCTTGTTCCCAAGCTAGCTTGGCCAGCCCCTATTGTGTGGGTATAGAAGGTGGGTATAGGTGGGTATAGAACTCTATAAATAAGGGGCTACGATAGGGACCGAGAGGAGGAATTGGTTTGGGTCTCCCGATAAAATTAAGCATCCCGTGTTCGCCCCGAACACACAACTTAATTTTATCAATAATAATTCATTCCACTAGAGAATTATTATTGAACTACCGCACCAATTCCAAATTACATTTTTGGGCTCCTTCTTATTATGAGTGTGTTAGTCTCCCTGTGTTTAAGATATCGAATGTCCACTAATTAAGTGAATTACTGACAACTCATTTAATTAATTTCTTAGTCCAAGAGTAGTACCACTCAACCTTATTATCATGTCGGACTAAGTCCACCTGCAGGGTTTAACATGACAATCCTTATGAGCTCCTCTTGAGGACATTATCAACCTAGTATCACTAGGACACGGTTTCCTTCTATAATCAACAACACACTATAAGTGATATCATTTCCCAACTTATCGGGCTTATTGATTCATCGAACTAAATCTCACCCATTGATAAATTAAAGAAATAAATATCAAATATATGTGCTTGTTATTATATTAGGATTAAGAGCACACACTTTCATAATAACTGAGGTCTTTGTTCCTTTATAAAGTCAGTATAAAAAGAACGACCTCAAATGGTCCTACTCAATACACTCTAAGTGTACTAGTGTAATTATATAGTTAAGATAAACTAACATCTAATTACACTACGACCTTCCAATGGTTTGTTCCTTTCCATCTTAGTCGTGAGCTACTGTTTATAATTTATAAGGAACCGATAACATGATCTTCTGTGTGTGACACCACACACCATGTTATCTACAATATAAATTAATTGAGCAACTACATTTATCATAAATGTAGACATTTGACCAATGTGATTCTTATTTCTAGATAAATGTTTATACCAAAAGCTAGGCTTTTAGTATACACTCTAACACTAACACCCTAAGCCATCTAGTCTTCCGCCTGGTGTCCGCATTCCACCTAGTGATCATGACCCTAGGATTTCACTCAATGTCCTCGACATGCCAAGACTTTACCCAATCTCTCGGATCAGGATTTTATTACTTAACCGCAGCTAGGACTTTTCACCTGCCTAGTATTCACTAGAACTTCTTTGTATAATCTTAACTAGGACTTTCTTGTACATTTAGTTAAACTTGTTAGAACAACAATAATACTTAACTTATAACTCTACCATTATCAAATTCATGTTCGATTATCTAGTGCTCCCTATACTAACATGTCAGACTTGTTCAGTAGCTCGACAACTATTTCGAGCGTACTGATTACAATCTTAAGTATTATGTACTTTGGTTCTATGGTAAGTATAGAAAGTGGGTATCCATTGACGAGGCTTGGCAAACGAGGTATGTGCCACCTCCACCTATTGTACTATCCTCCCTTCCTAAGTCACGGGGAGGGGATTCGGAAGGGACTCTTTGTGTTGCATGGGAGGTGGAGGGGCCTTCTGCTCGGCTTGGAAGGAAGGGGTCGGAGCAGGTACTTCTTTCTTCTAAGTGGCTTGAGTTCCTTCCATGTTGATGTATTTGATGGTTTGTCCCAACAGACTATCAAAGTCCTTGGGGGATTTCTCACTAGGGAATGGAAAAAATCTCCATCAATGAGTTCTTGTCAAAAGACACTCACCGGTATTTTAGAGATGGCAGAGGGAACATCCATAACCACTTGATTGAAAAACTTTATGTAAGCTTTCAGGGACTCCTTTACTTCCTATTTGAGGGCAAAGAGGCTTAGATTGGTCTTATAGTTCCTCCGACTATTGGCAACATGGTGTAGGAATGCTCTTTTGAAATCCTTGAAGCACGTGATGAGACCAGCAGGGAGCCTATCTAGCCATCTCTATGCTGAGTCGGATAATGTTGTTAAGAACACTCAACATTTAATATCGTCAATGTACTGGTGTAGTAGAGCATCATTTTTGAATCATCGGATGTAGTCCTCAAGATCAGTGGAGCCTTCATATTCCTTCATCGACAAAGGCCGAAAATGCTTAGGCGGCTTGTCTTTGAGGATTTCTTGGATGAAGGGTACACTCGGCCGTTTGGATGAATCACTGGCAGCAAGGAGCTTTCCATGCTTAGGATCGTAGGGAGGCTAATCCCCAACAGAGAATGTTTGGGATTGCTTGGCTTGAGTTGAATTTTCTATAGGCACTTGAAACAAGGCCTTAGGGAACTCAGCCTACTGCCTTGGCTTGGATATTCTATCAATGGCCTACCGCCCTTCAGATGATGCGGCAAGTGCTTTGGAAAGCGGTGTTTCCGTTGCTTGTTGCTTTTGCACCATCACTTTGGCCATTATCAATAAGTCTAATTCTTCTTGTGACAAGGTGACAGTTGTAAACTTTCTGGCATCATCCATCTTCACATTACAAAATAACTGGAGAGATTTTTACAGATAACGTCAAATTTAATCCCGTCTAGAAGTGCTGAGAGATGAACTATCGGTGAGCTGACTGGCAGTTTAACTGAATAAAGACTTTCGACTGGGGAATGCCTACATACACCAATAGAAGAAGAAAAAAATCATCAGTATGCAGGCCATGAGGTTCCTAGCGCAGCTACTCTGACAATCAAGTTAGAAGCGGTAGAGGTGAATAACAGTGAATGAATCAAAGCAGAGGAGTAGATTCGCGTACTTGCGCTAACGGAGAGGAGCCCTGATAATCGATATTTAGACAATTTATTTTATTGTTATAACTCAGTGTTTCTATCATTTTATGTCTCTAATTATATATTTGTTAGTTTTCATTTTAATTCTTGTACATTTTATAGGTATTTTGGATATTATTTTACTATATATTATGTTTTGTAATAATTGAGGGAGACAACAATTAAGAGGAGGAACACTGAGTTGATCCAATCATAATTTGGTCTAATCTGATTTGATTCAATTGCACATGTTTAGAGGAGAATAAGGGAAGAAGTATCCCATTTGTAGAAGACGCCCCCAGGCATCTCTTCCGCGATGTCTTCAATTCGACGACGGCAACATCTCCGACGACTCTTGTGAAGGAGACGACCTCATCTTAGGGTTCTTCAATGGCGAAGTGGTTCTTCTCCGGTGGTGGTGAGTCCCCTCATCTCTTGGGAAGCTATGCTCTGGTTTGGTGGATTTTCCTCAGCTCTTTATTGAGGATCGATCAGGCCCAGGCAAACTTATCCCATCCCTTCCTCAGAAGAGATCCCTTGCATACATGGTTGCGAAGGCAGAGGACTCTATAGAGGAAGCTGACTATCCTTTCTTCTTCTCCGACGAGAAATTTATGAAATTCTACATTGGTGCAGCTAAGAAGCTACCTGCGGACATGGTTGCAAAGGCAAGAGGTTTATCTTCCAACAATTTCAGTGGTGTGATTTCTTCTTGTTGGTTAATCCTAGGAAAACATACCGGTTTCACTGTACAAAAATTTTTTGTTCAAGTGTCGAACCTTTCCTTAAATAACCTATTGTGTTCTTTAGAAGTTAAATTAGGAATCTCAGACGAAACTTAACATCATTGATTCCAAATTTAACTTATCTGTTCTTAATGGTTTAGATTTGAATCGCAAGCGGAACTTAACACTATTGATTCAAATCCACGTATGTTATTAATTCTATTAAATATTAATTTCCAAAATTGGCTTCCAGGACTGCATGACAAGACACATGACCTTCTTGGATATGAGAGCAACCACCACCGCCTAGTCAAAACCTTTTAAGGAAAGCAAATATTTAATTTCCTTAAATAACTCTAGGTTAACCAAAAAGAACAATCGAATCACAAATTTGAAAAAGAAGAAAACACAAACTCGAAAAATAAATTCGATAAACTAGATCTAATTGCCTCTTGTATTTAGAATTCTTACAAAGAAAATAACTTGTATGATGCGGAAGAAAATTACTAGTTATACCTTCTCTTTGTAAGCTAATGACCTCGAAATCTTCTGCCGTATTCCTCCCCTCGCCTTGGACGTCGTGTGGGTGACGATCCTCCAAGATGAACACCACCCAAAATTTTCCTCCTCTTCTTCTAAAATCCGACCACCACCACCACAAAGGAGAAGAGAGCAAAGGGAAAGGGAGAAGAGAGAGGGGCCGGCCACCAAGAGATCTCCAAGCAAAAGAATAAGAGTTGTATCTCATGAAGCCCCCTCACCCCTTCTTTTATATTACTTGCCCAAGGCAAATAAGAAAAAACTTTTTACAAAAAATAAAATCATCCAAGATTTTTTCCTTTTCCCTTTTTATTTTTCCTTTTCTTTCCTCTTGATTGAATCAATCACCAATTTTGATTTTGTGATGATTTTATTTATTTTATTATGGTCGGCCACTTGCTTGGGCACCAAGCAAGGTGGCCGGCCACCTCATCAAGAGGAATAAGGAAATATATTTTCAAAATTTTACAAGAAGAAATCTTCTTATAAAATTTACAAGCTCTCTTTCCTAAAATAGGAGTTAAAAAAGGAAAGTTCTAAAAATTAAAACCATGTTTTAAAATTTAAAACTTCTCTTGTAAAATTTTCTTTTTTAACATGATGATAGAAAATTTTAATTTTAAAACTTATCTTCCTTTTTTTCTTATACCATGAGGATGGTTAAAAAAGGAAAGTTTTAAAACTTTTAAAACTCTCTATTAAAACATGTGGCCTAATTCAAATAAGGAAAGTTTTAAAAATTAAAATCTCTCTTTTAAAACTTGTAGTTTTCTTCAAAGAGAAGATTTTAAAAATTCAAAACACCCCTCCTATTTGAATTATTCTTGGTCGACCCCTACATGCTTAGTCAACAAGCAATATGGTCGACCCCTATAAAGAGGATGTGGTCGGCCCTTGCTTGGTCACCAAGCATTGGACCGGCCCACTTCTTGGACGCCAAGAAGAGCCTTACATTTGGCTGGACTTGAGGCTATAATGAGGCTATGACAGGGACCTAGAGGAGAAATTGGTTTTGGCCTTCCGATGAACTTAAGTATCCCGTGCTCGCCCCGAACACACAACTCAAGTTCATCGATAATAACTCATTCCACTAGAGAGTTATTACCGCACTACCGCACCAATCCCAAATTACATTATGGACTCCTTCTTATTATGAGTGTGTTAGTCTCCCTGTGTTTAAGATTACGAATGTCCACTAATTAAGTAAGTTACTGACAACTCAATTAATATCTAGCTCCAAGAGTAGTACCACTCAACTTTATTGTCATGTCGGACTAAGTCCACCTGCAGGGTTTAACATGGCAATTCTTATGAGCTTCTCTTGGGGGCATTCTCAACCTAGATAACTAGGGCACAGATTCCTTCTATAATCAACAACACACACTATAAGTAATATCATTTCCCAACTTATCGGGCATATTGATTTATCGAGCTAAACCTCACCCTTTGATAAGTCAAAGAAATACATATTAAATATATGTGTTTGTTATTATATTAGGATTAAGAGCACACACTTCCATAATAACTAAGGTCTAGTTCTTTTACTAAGTCAGTACAAAAAGAACTTACCTAAATGATCCTACTCAATACATGTAACGCCCGACCTTCTACTACTTAGGAAGGAACGGGGTTACTTGAACATATATACATACATACATATACATATGAAGTCATGGCAGCGGAAGACACATTTGATTTAATTTCTTCATATGCATATTAACTGAACATGACATGTGGACAATATAATAATGTAACATATTGAATATGCTAATATGCTAATCTTTTAGACATATCATGTGAACATACTAGCATTCATGCATATAACTTGATTTGGCACCTACTACTTGAACATGGCACAAGATATTTTTACTAAGGCATGGAGCATGCTAAACATGGAACAAGAGGGAACATAGGTATCCAAACAGATTTGAGTTATTCTATTGTAGAAATCATCACAAACCTAAGGTAGAAAACATAGATAGTTCACATGTATAAATTAAGACATATAAAATTGTTGACACACATAACAGATCTTCATCCACCATGCCACTTCCACACACATCTTTGCCCTTCCTGCTGCTCCCTTTAGTTTAGCCATTCTTTTCCCTTCTCTGCAGTACAAGGAAAACTGAACTATAAGCACATAGGCTTAGTAAGATCCTTTCCTACTCACAAAAATCATGAATCATGAATTAAACATATAGTAGTGACATATTCATTTATCCAACATCTAGATTGAACATTTACATGCTAACATAAAGTAGTGTCATACACATTTAGTCAAATCATAGCATAACATGTGAGAGCATGCGTAAGGTAGTAGCATGTTCATCTAGGCATCATAGACATATCTTAAAAGAAGCATCTTTCTGAAGTATAAAGAGAATCATAGGACATGAAATAAGTGTATGTAAGATGTTCTTTTGAAAACATGTATCATATAGCATGAAATGAGTATATGCAAGATGTCCTTTTTAAAACATATATATCATATAAATACTTAAACATAATCTTAACATGAGGGCCCAGCTTTGTACCACATACATGAATTTGCGCGCATCCTAAATAGATCCAAGGTAGCTAATCTTGAACCTACTAGGAACTAGGCACATTTCCTTGACCATCGACCTGGGGCAACTTAGGAGCTCATCCCCGGTATAAGCCATACAGAAGTAAAATAACATACATGCTTCTTATCATATCATAGCATATCATGTTTCTTGTCATAACATGACATATCTTGTTCTTGTCATATCATGAAGAGTACTCTTAATCCCAACTTAAGGGAAGCATCTCTTAGGCTTTTCATCATACATAAGCCTTGCATAAGCATAACTTGATGGCATAACATGCACATAACATATGGTATATCATAGAGAAAACATAACATGATGACATAAGTGCACATATCATATAGCATAGCATAACATGATGGCATAAGTGCACATATCTAGTAACATGGTGACATAAAATTCATATCATATCCTAAAGAGTCTTTATCATGCATGGTTGGGGTTTTGCACTACCTACAAACCCTAAATCATCACTTGGCCGAAACATATAAGCATGAATCCTAGGTTTCCAAGCAACATAAAAACATGAAATCACTATCCTAAGTTCTCATAATACTTAACATAACATGTGAGAGCATTTGGAAACCCTAGGTAGCTCCTTAACCTAATTCCTTATCTTGGCCAAAACATGTAGGCATAATTCTAGCTTCTTTTAACAACTTCAAGCATGGAATTCTTACAACATACATAGCATAGCAAATGAGGTTCTTAGCAAGCATAATTAAGGTTCTAACCCTAATGTTCAAGCCTTGGTCGAAACCTATAAGCATGTTTCTAGGTTTTTAAGCAACCTAAAGCATGGAAACTTTAAACCAACATCATATAGTGGGTTACATATCATGAGGAATCATAAACAAGCATTGTTAAGTTCTTAAACTTCCTCTGATCTTTTTATTCTTACTTGGCCGAAACCCTAATGTCATGAACCTAGGTTTTTAAGCAACCTAAAGCATGGAAACTTTAAACCAACATCATATAGTGGGTTACATATCATGAGGAATCATAAACAAGCATTGTTAAGTTCTTAAACTTCCTCTAATCCTTTTTATTCTTACTTGGCCGAAACCCTAATGTCATGAATCTAGGTTTTTTAAGCAACCTAAAGCATGAAACTTTAAACCAACATCATATAGTGGGTTACATATCATGAGGAATCATAAACAAGCATTATTAAGTTCTAAACTTCCTCTAATCTTTTTATTCTTACTTGGACGAAACCCTAATGTTATGAATCTAGGTTTTTAAGCAACCTAAAGCATGGAAACTTTAAACCATCATCATATAGTGGGTTACATATCATGAGAAATCATAAACAAGCATTGTTAAGTTCTTAAACTTCCTCTAATCTTTTTATTCTTACTTGGCCGAAACCCTAGAAGCATGGGTCTAACTTTTTATGCAACCTAAGCATAATATCATTAAACTAACATCATATAGTGGTTTACATATCATGAGAAATCATAAACAAGCATAGTTCGGTTTCTACATTTCCTTTAACCCTTTTATTCTTACTTGGCCGAAACCTAAAGGAGGTGTGGTTCCAAGTTTTGTTTCAACATGAAGTATAAAAACCTTTAGCAATCATAGATAGCCTCTCAACCTTGTCTTGGCCGAAACTTACAAAGTAAAACCCTAGTTTTCAAGAAACCTTTAAGCATAGAGACATACAAAAACTACTTGTACTGCAGGTGAGAGGAATACTTACATCATCTTGCTTGTTTTGCTAAGAAAAATACCCTTGCTTGCAAAGTTTTCCTAGGAAGGAGTCCTTTTGCTTGGTTTCGGCAATGGTGAGGAGAGGGCTTAGAATTTCGGTGGAAGAAGGAAGGAGGAGGAAGAGGGAAGCAAAAATAAAGTTTTCATTCCCTTTTTCTTTTTTATTCTCCATGAAGGAAGAAGGCAAAACCAACTTCTCATTGAAAGAAGAAGAAGAAAACTTAAACTTTTCCTTCTTAGTGAAGGGAGCCTTCTCTTTACTTACCCTTTACTACCATGTCCCTTTCCTTTCTAACAGCACACCCCTGCTGGGGCTACTGGTTATCACATAGAACCACTTACTAAGAGGTCTAAGATTCAAACCTTGGTCATGCCTCTTTTTGGTTCTATTTTCTTTTATTTATTTTTAAAAAAATCTACATAAAGCCTATCCTAATCATAGGAAAATTCATATAAAATTGCTAGGGACCTTACGGGTGTTACAATACACTTAAAGTGTATCAATGTAATTTATTAGTCAAGATAAACTAATACTTAATTACACTACGACTATTCTGATGGTTTGTTCCTTTCCATCTTAGTCGTGAGCAACTTGTTTATAATTTATAGAGAACCGACAACATGATCTTCTGAGTGTGACACCACACTCCATGTTATCTACTATATAAATTAATTAAACAATTACATTTAACAAATAAATGCATATATTGACCAATGTGATTCTTTTATTTCAAAAATAAATGTTTACAAAAGCTAGGCTTTTAGTATACACTCCAACAATCTCCCACTTATACTAAAAGACTAAGCTGCCATATATGTTGCCATACATCTGATTCCCATCCCCTCCACATGCCGATCAAAAGCTTTCGCCGGAAGGATCTTTGTGAAAGGATCTGCCAGGTTATTTGCTGATGCAATCTTGGCGACGATAACTTCTCCTCGCTTGACGATGTCTCGTATCAGGTGGTACTTGCGCTCTATATGTTTACTTGCCTTATGGGCTTATGGTTCCTTCGAGTTTGTAACTGCACCGCTATTATCACAATAAATTGTGATGATCTTGGGCAAACTAGGAATCACATCTAAGTCCATTAGAAAGTTCCTGAGCCACAAAACTTCTTTGGCTGCCTCAGAAGCTGCCACATACTCAGCTTCCATGGTTAAGTCTGAGACGCATTACTGTTTAACACTCCTCCATGCAATGACTCCACCTCCTAGAGTAAACACATAGCCTGATGTAGACTTACTGTTGTCCCTATCTGATTGGAAGTCTGAATCCGTGTAACCCACAGGGAGCAAATCGTCTGCTTGGTAGACTAGCATATAGTCTCTAGTCCTTCTCAGGTACTTTAATATATGCTTTACCGCAGTCCAATGTCCTTGTCCAGGGTTACTCTGATATCTGCTAACCATGCCCATGGCAAAATAGATATCAGGTCTCGTACACAGCATTGCATACATAAGACTTCCTACAGCCGAGACATAAGGAACTGCCTTCATGTCCTCTATCTCCTTTGATGTCTTCGGAGACATCTCTTTAGATAAAGCTACTCCATGCCTAAAAGGTAAGAAACCTTTCTTGGAGTTCTGCATGTTAAAACGAGCAAGGATCGTATCTATATATGAAGCTTGAGATAGGTACAACATTCTTTTCTTGCGATCCCTTATAACTTTGATCTCAAGAATGTGTGCACATTCTCCTAAGTCCTTCATATCAAATTATTTGGACAATCATACCCTTACGTCTGATAATACCTTGATATTGTTGCCAATTAACAAAATATCATCTATGTATAGTACAAGAAATACCACCACGTTTCCGTTACACTTCTTGTATACACAAGACTCATCCGGACACTGAATAAATCCATATGACTGGATTACTTCATTAAACCGGATGTTCCAAGACCTTGAAACTTGCTTCAATCCATAAATGGACCGATTGAGCTTGCACACTAGATGCTCTTTACCTTTTTCAATAAATCCCTCTGGTTGCTTCATATGGATGTTTTCTTCAAGACTACCATTAAGGAATGTTGTCTTGACATCCATTTGCCAAATCTCATAATCTATATGAGCGGTAATGGATAAGAGTATCCGGATAGACTTAAGCATGACTACCGGTGAAAAAATCTCCTCATAGTCGATTCCCTCTTTCTGAGTATACCCTTTCGCAACAAGCCTTGCTTTGAAGGTTTCTACCTTCCCATCTGCCCCTCTTTTCCTTTTGTAGATCCACTTGCATCCAACGACTTTTACACCATCAGGTGGTTCTACAAGCTCCCAGACCTTATTAGAATACATAGATTCTATTTCAGAATTCATTGCCTTTTGTCAAGATACTGCATCTATATCTTGGAGTGCTTCATCATATGTTCGGGGATCAGGTTCATGTTTACCCGGGATCAAGTCCGAAGACTCTCCCAAAAACATGAATCTCTCAGGCTGCCTTACAATCCTCCCACTATGACGAGGCACAGTTTATGGTTGTGTATCATGTGTGACACGTGTTGCAGTCTCTTGTGGTACTTCATCTTGTACTGTTGGTACTGAAGTAGACGTGTCCTCTCTAAGTTCTTCTAGAATAATTTTACTACTGGACTTGTGATCCATTATATAGTCTTCTTCTAAAAACTGGGCATTGGTGCTAACAATGACCTTCTAGTCTTTAGGACTATAAAATAAACCACCTTTCGTTCCTCTGGGATAACCCACAAACACACGAACTTCTGTACGAGATTCTAACTTATCAGCATCTGGTTTCAGCACATGTACTGGACTACCCCAAATCTGAATATATCTTAGACTGGGCTTCCACCCATTCCACAATTCTGTGGGAGTAGAAGATGTTGGATCGAGATCGCGCTAGAGGGGGGGTGAATAGTGCTCGTGGCTAAATCGTTCGATTATCAGAATCATAAATCGTACGAGAAATTAACAGAGTAATAAGCAGCGGAATAAAAACAGTCAAACACAGAGACACAGGGAAGATTTACTTCGTTCGGAGCCTAAGGCGACTCCTACTCGAAGGCCCGCGATCCTTGATCGCTTCCGGTGGGCAACAACTATAAGCTCGATAACAATTACAAATTACAATGAAAGTATTGAAATAACTTTTTACCGACAACTTAAGAAAGAGGAAAATTGGAGCTCCGAGTCGTCGGAATGTCGCAACAGCACTTCGGAATGACTTTGTTAGCAGCACGTTGAAGAAGAAAAGCCTGGAACTTGATTATTTGAAGTGCTGGTCGAAACCCCCTTATAAAGGGTGTTCAAGGCGCCTTGAAGGCTGTTCAAGGCGCCTCCATGCTGCCGAGTCTTCCGCGTGGATCAAATCTGATCTGGTCGAACTTCATCCCTTTAAGGTGCCTTATCCCTTGCTCAAGGTGCCTTCCAAGGCGCCTTATACCCTCATGAAGGCGCCTCCATTGAAGCTTCGCAGCCAGGTCAGCTTTTGCACCCGAGGCGCCTCGGACACTGTTCATCTGAGGCAAATCTTCGTTATTTTGTACCTGCAAGACATGTTAGTCCCAAACAACATCCTGCAACACAAAGTTAGCACAAAATAACAGAATGAATAATAAAGAATGTTTATGACAGTCTCCAGACTGTCCGGGTCTGACTTCGGATTTTCAACCGGAAACCCTAGGTCGACCCGACCCCTACTGTTCCCTCTACGGGGAACGCGTCCTCACCTACTCCACTCAGGAGATTTACCTGTTGCCAGTCGATCCTCCAGATCGACTGGACTTTTGTTCAGCACTCGATGCTTCCGGACTTTCTGCTGGACATCCGCTTCCCGGCTAGTCCAGTCTTTCACCTGGTTCGCGACACCAGAACTTTCCACCTAGGGTTACCACCCCCTAGGACTTTTGCCTGAAGTCATCGACCTGCCAAGACTTTCCGCATAGGGTTATCATCCCTTAGGGTTTTTCCCTTTGCCTAACCGCAGCTAGGACTTTCCTGAAATCCTCAAGTAGACTTGTTAGAATACAAAACACCTTAACTTTGAATCCTTTGCCATTATCAAAACACGAGTTCGATCATCAGATGCTTTCCGCACCAACAATCTCCCCCTTTTTGATTATGGCAACTCAAATTCAAAGTTAAGTAAACAAACGAATAGATAAACATTTTTAACACAGACAAATTTGCTAAGAATAGATGAACACATTTACCAAAGCAAATTTGCTAAAGTAAACTATATGCTCCCCCTTAACTGTTGCTCCCCCTTAACTGTTGCTCCCCCTTTTATATTAATTTAATTTAAATTTGAATTTTACATTTTTGCTACTCTCCCCCTTTGCCATATATCAAAAATAAGCAATAATAGACATTTGAATAACTAGATTTTGAAACCACTTAACAGTCATTTCTTATTTTTAGCTAAGTGAAATGACAATGTTAGCTCTTTAGAAACTTAGTTAACATTATAAAACTGTTAGGAAGTGTATCTTTTTGATAGATTTTAAAAGTTAGTAATAATATCATTCTTACTTAGGAAAAAAAATTATTTTTTAGACTTTGAAGGTACTGAGTTAAGTTTTGAAAAACTGTACAGGAATTTACAAAGTTCAAAGTTAGCTAAGTTCAACAGGGTTTGAAAATTAAGATTGGAACTTAGCTTAGCTCTTTATAAGTATTGAATCTGAAAACTTAGGTTTACAGTAAACTTAAGTTTGAACAATATTTAAATTTGGTTTAGGTTATTCATTCAAATTCAGTTGGTCCTTAAATCCAAGCATGAGTCATGTTCAATAGATTAACTTACTAGGTATCAGAGCCCTAAAGATCAAACATGCTTAAGTAGAAAATTGAGTATAATTTACCAATTGTCTAACCTTTAGCTACTTGCTGATTACTTATAGAGCAATAGTTTTCACATGGTTAGTCAAGTTAAGTTACTTTGGTCCAGATAGACTTGACTAGAGCTGGAAGACTTAACTTGATTAATATATATTGTATATTTAACGCCCAGACTCATATCGATGCACAGATATAAGCATTCTTGAGTCCAGGCTATACCCTATGCATCTCACGCTGTTCTATGTTTTTCAACCACAATCAAGGTATACCTAGGTGTTTGTGAGATGCTCTGGCTTAATTCTAGGGGAATATGATTTCTAGGGAGAAAGCCTAGACTAAATTCATTTTTTGAACAATCTAAAAAAATTGGAATTTTGAAAATTGTTTTTCCTAGAATTTGAAAGACAATAATAAAAACAAGATAAGACACCTACTCTACCCAACACATTCCTATTTGCCTTCTAAGTGCACTGAACTCAAGTTCAGGTAAGGGTTTTGTAAAGATGTCAGCTAGGTTTGATTTTGACTCAACATGGTTGAGTGCAATTTCACCTTTAGCTACGTGATCCCTTACAAAGTGGTGTTTTACCTCTATGTGTTTAGTCCTAGAATGGTGAATAGGATTTTTGGTCAGATTAATTGAGCTGATATTATCAATAAAGATTTTTGTATTTTTATATTCTAGTTGATAGTCTTTTAATATATGCATCATCCATAACAACTGAGATGCACATTCTCCTAGGGCTATGTATTCAGCTTCTGTAGTGGATAGAGCAACACAATGTTGCTTTCTGCTTGACCAACTTACTAGGCACTGACCTAGAATCTGGCAGCTACCACTTGTACTTTTCCTATCTAACTTGCACCCTGCATAGTCTGAATCAGAATAGCCATAAAGGTCAAAGGTGCAAGTTCTTGGGTACCAAAGTCCTACATTTAGAGTTCCTTTAATATACCTAAGTATTCTTTTAACATATGTTAGGTGTGACTCTTTTGCACAGGATTGGTATCTTGCGTACATACCTACTGCAAACAATATGTCGGGTCGGCTTGCAGTTAGGTAAAGTAAACTACCTATGGCACTCCTATAGTATTTTGGGTCTACTGGTTTTCCTTCAGGGTCAGAATCAATGTTTATGTTGGTTGCCATTGGAGTATTTATAATTTTTGAATTTTCCATGCAGAATTTTTTAATTAACTCCTTAGCATATTTAGTTTGATAAATGTAGATTCCATCTTTGGTTTGTTTTATTTGTAAGCCTAAGAAAAAGTTGAGTTCCCCAACCATACTCATTTCAAATTCACTTTCCATTAATTTAACAAATTCTTTTAAAAATTTTGAGTTAGTTGAGCCAAAAATTATGTCGTCAACATAGATTTGGGCTATAAAGATGTCTTTTTCTATAGTTTTCACGAACAAGGTCGGATTGATTTGACCTTGGTTTAAGTCTTTGGATATTAAGTAATTAGATAATCTTTCATACCATGCTCTAGGGGCTTGTTTTAGTCCATATAACGCCTTTTTTAATTTAAATACATGGTTTGGGTAGTCTATGTCTTCAAACCCTGGAGGTTGGGTTACGTAGACCTCTTCCTTGATAAATCCATTTAAAAAGGCTGACTAATGTCCATTTGGTACAATTTGAACCCTTTATTTGCTGCATAGGCTAATAACATCCTAATGGACTCGAGTCTAGCTACCGGAGCATAGGTTTCATCATAGTCTAAGCCTTCGACTTGACTAAACCCTTTGGCTACTAGCCTAGCTTTGTTTCTTATTATATCACCGTGATCATCCAACTTGTTCCTAAAAACCCATTTGGTGTCTATTATTGATTTATCTATGGGTTTAGGTACAAGGTCCCAGACTTGGTTTCTCTCAAATTGTGCTAATTCTTCCTGCATTGCAATGATCCAGTCTGGGTCAGGTAGGGCTTCTTCTATAGTCTTAGGTTCAATTTTAGAAATAAGGGCAATCTGACTAAGGTTTCTATAGGATGATCTAGTTCTGACTCCAAGATTTGGGTCACCCAAAATTTGGTCAGGTGGGTGAGAGGTACTTGTTGGGATTTTGGGCTGCGAAAACCGCTTTTCGCGTCGCGGAAACCCCGAAACCCCCTAGCCATTGGATCCATGCGAAGAAAACTTTCGAAAATACTAGTACGAGTTTCAAACTTGATCTACAGTAGATCTACAAAGGAAAAACATTTTATACCTTTGAAGCGTGCCCTCGCAAATCCCGCTCGTCCAACGGTACGCCGGATCTCGAAGTTGTCAACGTAGACAACTCTCTAGTGATATCCACACGAACAAGAAGTGTTCTCTAACACTCAAGGATGGAGAAGAAGAGCACCACAAGTGTGCTAGCACTTTCTAGGGCTCTCGGATGGGATTGGAAAGAAAAATAGAGAAGATGAAATACAAGAACACTCTTCTTCTTCTTCTATGTGACAATCACTCTATTTTCTTTCATGAAACTCAAAACCTCTCACCTTGTTTCTTCCTTGAAACTCACGGCCAAGAAAGAGGAGAGGGAGAGGAGAATAGCTAGAGGAATGAGACTCATGAATGAAAATTCATTCCCCTTCATTCACTTGTGTGGTCGGCCACATGAGTAACTCCCACTCATTTAATGTGGTCGGCCACATTAATGGGAATGGAGTCTTGTAACCTCCATGATGTGGCATACCATGATGATGTGGAGCATCATCATTGGTCCACATCTTGCCATCTCACTAATGATGTGGCTATTAGTCAAGTCAAACTTGACTCTTCCTCTTCCTCTCAAGTCAAGTCAAACTTGACCAAATCTCTTCCATGGTTGATCTAATCTAACCATTTAATTCAAGCCAATTTAATATAATGAATCTAATTCATTAAATTAAGTTGATTTAATGAGTCATAATCTAAATTAGACTCATTGAATACATGAATCAACTTAAGTTCAACTCAATTATCCCAATTAGGATTACTCTTAATCCAATTTGATTCATCAAATGAATCTAATCCTATTGGTTCATCCTATGAACCTAATCTCCATCCACTTGTTCTTTGTGTGTGACCCAATAGATTCTTGTAACGTTGGCAATGTTTCTAAACTCCTTTAGAAACATAAGCAATGAGCGGCATCTAGCAATACCTCATTGCTACCCAAGTTACAAGAAATGTTGAGATCCAACATCTCCTTGTGACTACTAATTGTGACTCCTCACAATATATGACATTGTCCTTCTATCCTAGACATCTAGATTGATCAATGTGAGGCATAGACCGTGTCATCCTCTAATCAATCTAAATCTTGAACTCCAAGTAGATTCACTCGATCAAATGAGCTCAACATCTCATGTTGACTCATTTGGGCATGGCCATGCACTTCGTGGTCTAACTCTATCAAGAATATAGATGTTGCTCCCATCATATGAGAGGGATAGATCCCATCTATATCACTCACATCCCTCTACATAATTCGTTATATACCCAGTAATCGCCTTTATAGTCCACCCAGTTACGGGTGACGTTTGACGAAACCAAAGTACATAACTCCTTATGTAGGGAACCATGGTGACTTCAGGTATAAGGACTAGTAGTAATACTAATAGCCACATGAGAAAGTATATGACACTCATATAATGATTCATGATACTTTCTCATGGCGGGTCATTCAGTATACATTCTCCAATGCATACCCATGTTTCAACTTGATATCTCTATATCCATGACTTGTGAGATCAAGTCATCGAGTTGACCTACATGCTAGTCTTATTACATTAACATTACCCCTGAATGTTAATACTCGACTAGGAATGATTAAGAGTAGTGTTCCCTATATCATCTCACTATCGGTTCAACTAACCGATTGATATAGGTGAGAACCGTCTACTCAAGGACGTTATTATACTTAGTTTATTTGACACCAATACAAGTAAGTATAATAATAAAAAACCAAATGCCTTTATTTATATAGAATATGATACAACAAGTCCAAAATACAATCATCAAATGATTGGCTCTAGGGCTCTAGCTAACAATCTCCCACTAGCACTAGTGTCAATCAGTGTAGGCTCTAAGCCCCAATGACCTAGTGTGACCATCATGCTTCCTCTGTGCCAAAGCCTTGGTCAAGGGATCTGTGATGTTAGCTTCTGTAGGTACTCTGCAAATCTTCACATCTCCTCTCTCGATGATCTCTCGAATAAGATGGAAGCGCCGTAGTATGTGTTTGGTCCGCTGGTGTGAGCGAGGTTCCTTCGCCTGTGCTATAGCTCCATTGTTGTCACAATAGAGCTCAATGGGGTCAGCAATGCTAGGAACCACCCCAAGTGCAGTGATGAACTTGCGGATCAAAACTGCCTCCTTTGCTGCCTCTGATGCAGCAATGTACTCGGCTTCTGTTGTAGAATCAGCTACTGTGCTCACAGCACCACCATTAATGCAAAATACGAACCCCGACTGCGATCTATAGTCATCCTGATCGGTCTGGAAGCTAGCATCACTGTAACCCTTTACAGCTAGCTCATCATCGCCTCCATATATCAAGAAATATTCTTTAGTCCTTCTTAAGTACTTAAGAATATTCTTGACCGCTATCCAGTGACTTTCACCTGGATCTGACTAGTATCTGCTCGTCATGCTCAAAGCATACGAGACATCAGGTCGAGTACATAGCATGGCGTACATGATCGATCCTATGGCTGAGGCATAAGGGATCTGATCCATGCGGTCTCTCTCCTCTCTAGAAGAGGGACCTTGAGTCTTCGAAAGATTCACGCCATGTGACATCGGTAGAAATCCCTTCTTGGAGTTCTGCATGGCAAACCGTAGGAGTACCTTGTCAATGTATGTACTCTGACTTAGGCAAAGCAATCTCTTAAATCTATCTCTATAGATCTATATCCCTAGAATCCGGGATGCCTCACTTAAGTCCTTCATTGAGAAGCAACTCCCTAGCCAGGTCTTGACAGATTGAAGCATAGGGATGTCCTTCCCAATGAGTAGTATGTCATCCACATACAATATGAGGAAGACAACTATATCCCCTACAACCTTCTTGTAGACACAAGGCTCATCTTCGTTCTTAACGAAACCAAACTGTTTGATTGCATCATCGAATCGAAGATTCCAGCTCCGAGAAGCTTGCTTTAGTCCATAAATGGACCTATGCAGCTTGCTAGTATCTTGTGGATCTACAAAACCCTCGGGTTGTGTCATGTACACATCCTCGAGCAGAGTTCCATTCGAAGCGTGGTTTTGACATCCATCGCCATATCTCATAGTCATGGTAGGTGCAATAGCAAGCATAATCCGAATGGACTTAAACATCGCTCTTGGAGAAAGGTTTCATCATAGTCAATACCATGAATCTGCTTGAAACCTTTAGCTACCAAGCGACCCTTATAGATAAGTCCATCCATGTCAGTCTTTCTCTTAAAGACCCACTTACACCCAATGGGTTTTACCCCTTCAGGTGGATCAACCAAAGTCCATACTTGGTTGGTGTACATGGATTCCATTTCGGATCTCATGGCTTCTAGCCATTTCTCGGAATCTGGTCTCATCACAGCTTCCTGATAGGTGGTAGGCTCATCCTCTATGAGTATAACGTAATCATGGTCAGACAAGAGAAATGAGTATCTCTCATGCTGACGACGTACCCTATCAGACCTGCGAAGAGGTATGTCTACTTGAACTGGTTGTTGTTCCTCAACTCTTTGTGGAACAACATCATCCACAACACTTTGTGGTTCTAGTTCAATTTCCATCGAGGCATCAGTGCTATTGTTCGCATCTTGAACTTCTTCAAGATCGAACGCGCTCCCACTAGTCTTTCTAGAAACAAAGTCCCTTTCTAGAAAGACCCCAGTCTTTGCCATAACTACCTTGTGCTGACTGGGAATATAGAAGTAATATCCTTAGTTTCCTTGGGATATCCAATAAAGTAGCACTTGTCGGATTTGGGTCCTAACTTGTCTGAGACTTGACGTCGAACGTAAGCCTCACAACCCCAAATCCTCATGAAAGACACCTGGACATCTCTCCCAGTTCATATCCTATATGGTATCTTTATCACGGCCTTAGGTGGAACTTGGTTGAGTATAAAAGCTGTCGTGTCTAGAGCATAGCCCCAAAGGAATATCGGAAGATCTGTGTGACTCATCATAGATCGTACCATATCTAATAGGGTATGATTCCTCCTTTCGGATACACCATTCCACTGTGGTGTTCCAGGAGGAGTGAGTTGGGATAGGATCCCACACTCTGCTAGATAGTCACGAAACTCATGGCTAAGGTATTTTCCACCTCGATCTGATCGAAGTATCTTAATACTCTTGCCTAGCTGGTTCTGTACTTCATTCTTGAATTCTTTGAACTTTTCAAAGGATTCAGACTTATGTGTCATCAAGTACACATAACCATATCTACTGAAGTCATCAGTAAATATGATGAAGTACCTATAACCACCTCTAGCAGCGACATTGATAGGGCCACATACATCACTATGTATGAATCCTAACAAATCAGTCGCTCTCTCGCCGTGCCCACTAAAGGGAGTCTTGGTCATCTTGCCTCGTAGGCATGACTCGCATATCTCATATGATTCTAAATCAAATGAGTCCGGCAAACCATCCTTATGGAGCTGGGATAAGCGCTTGTCATTTATATGACCTAAACGACAGTGCCAGAGGTAGGTTTGGTTCATGTCATTTGACTTGAACCTCTTGGTATTTATGTTATAGATAGGGCTCTCAAGGTCTAGAATATAGAGTCCGTTTATCAGAGGTGCACTACAATAGAACATATCGTTTAAGTAAATAGAACAGCATTTGTCCTTTATGATAAACGAAAAGCCTTTCTTGTCCAAACAAGAAACCGAAATAATGTTCTTAGTTAATGCAGACACATAACAACATTCATCTAATTCTAATACAAGCCCAGAGGGCAGAGATAGATAGTAAGTTCCTACAGCAATAGCAGCAACCCGTGCTCCATTGCCTACTCGTAGGTCTACCTCACCCTTCGTCAATGCCCTGCTATTTCTCAGCGCTTGTACATTAGTACAAATGTGCGAAGCACATCCGGTATCTAATACCCACGATGAAGAAATAGAGAGGTTGACTTCTATAACATGTATACCTGAAGTAGAAATCTTATTTCTCTTCTTCTTAAGGTCTTCCAGGTATTCTTTGGAGTTCCTCTTCCAGTGCCTTGCTTGTCCTTGATATAGGTGACAAAGATGTTCAACCATATCGTAAGCGCCCATCAACTCATGTTGCTTCTGAAGCTCAGAGTTCATGGTCGCGAGCATAAGACAGGACACATCTAATGCGTCATCTTGATGCTTCTTGTAAGCATCTCGGTCTGCTCGCGTGGCAGTGGCAGGAGGAGCCTCCGGAATGGGCTGCTCCAGAACGTACAGTTTACGTTCTTGGGTGAGAACTATTCTCAGGTTCCTTTACCAGTCCAGGAAATTTGCTCCGTTGAGCATGTCCTTCTTAAGGACAGATCGCAGAGAGAAGGTATTCGTATTCGACGTCATGGTAATCTACAACAGAAATAAATGCAGAAATAAATATGATATTCTTAATCATTTAATTAGGCCTTTAACTAAATGATGCTCCCACTAAATTCTATAATTTTGTGGGACAAGATCCACATCATACTAACCCTTGAGTTAACTTTGGCTAATACGCCCAAGATTTAGTATGATCGGTAGGTAATGATTACCAATTACATCTCCATGCAACTCTTGTTTATAGGATCAATATCCGCATTTATATTAAAACTCGAGTTAGCTTTGGCTAATACGCCCGAGAGTTAATATATATGTGATTTTGACCTATCTTTCCAACCGTTGGAAGAATGCCTATAGTTATACTCGATCCAACCGAGTTAACTAGGAATACTCAATCTAATTGAGTTGTACTTACCCATGCGTTGATAGGCGGGACCAAGATTGTCCCTCCGTACCCTACCAAGATAGTATGTGTTGCTCTGCTTTGGTAGATTCAACAACAACATGCGATCGAGGTAGTGGTAGGTATCACGGCATGGTAGGCATTACGAGTTGACGTGATTTAGATCTAATCTAAACGATGATGCGTATCATATACTCGATAGATCTAATCTAATCGAAGGATGCATCATATGCACGACTTAGATCTAATCTAATCGTAAGGCACTAATTAATTACTTAATTAACTAGCATGCATCACATACACACAAAACAATTAATTAAATAATTAATCAAATAATTTTGTGATTATGTCATGGCCCTACTACGATCTTCTCAAGCCAATGAGAAGATCGGATGGTCAACCTAAGGTCAACAGCTTCTCAAGCTCCTTCCTTTGACCACCTCGTGTTGCTCGTGCCCTCCTCGTAACTCCGTCTCGAGTGGACCTTCCACAGCTCCAATTTTGTACATTACAATTTTGAAACTCGAGTTACATTCGAGTCTAAATCTAATTTACAACAAGAATAAAAGAGAAAGGCACGACACGCAGGGCGCGAAAAATAAAAAAAATACAACACGCACATCACATCACGGCACGCAGGCCGTATTATGAATTACAACACGAATTATCCAATCAAATTGGGTTTTTGGGCCATGACTATCACAAAAATAATATATAATTCAAAATTATATATTTCTATAATTTTCTGTAATTTTTTTTATATATAATTTTTACAATTTTTACTAGTACAATTTTCCGGCGGTTCCGTTTAGCGATTTTAGGGCGCAATCGCGGAACGAATCCCCTTGCGGGGCCAGGGGCAGCACCCCTACCCGTGATCTAACCATCGCGAGGGTTCCATTGCGATCTAACAGCACCTTAGCCTGCTGTCCCAAAAAATTTTGGGGCGAAACATTGCCATTTTGGAAAATTCTTCTTGGTAGTCGAAGCCTACAAGTGCCGAAACACTTGTGCTTCGCTTCTATGAGAAAAATACCCATAAAAACTCTAAAAATCATAAAATTACAGAATATCACAGAACTGAATTTTTGTCATAAAAACAAAAACTAAACTCGTACAAGCTTCGCACGTGGCTCTGATACCACTGTTGGGTTTTTCGGGCCGCGAAAATCGCTTTTTCGCGTCGCGGAAACCCCGAAACCCCCTAGCCATTGGATCCGTACGAAGAAAACTTTCAAAAATACGAGTACAAGTTTCAAACTATGATCTATAGTAGTTCTACGTACAAAGGAAAAACATTTTATACCTTTGAAGCGTGCCCTCGCAAATCCCGCTCGTCCAACGGTACGCCGGATCTCGAAGTTGTCAACGTAGACAACTCTCTAGTGATATCCACACGAACAAAAAGTATTCTCTAACACTCAAGGATGGAGAAGAAGAGCACCACAAGTGTGCTAGCACTTTCTAGGGCTCTCGGATGGGATTGGAAAGAAAAATAGAGAAGATGAAATACAAGAACACTCTTCTTCTTCTTCTATGTGACAATCACTCTATTTTCTTTCATGAAACTCAAAACCTCTCACCTTGTTTCTTCCTTGAAACTCACGGCCAAGAAAGAGGAGAGGGAGAGGAGAATAGCTAGAGGAAGGAGATGAAATGAATGAGACTCATGAATGAAAATTCATTCCCCTTCATTCACTTGTGTGGTCGGCCACATGAGTAACTCCCACTCATTTAATGTGGCCGGCCACATTAATGGGAATGGAGGCTTGTAACCTCCATGATGTGGCATACCATGATGATGTGGAGCATCATCATTGGTCCACATCTTGCCATCTCACTAATGATGTGGCTATTAGTCAAGTCAAACTTGACTCTTCCTCTTCCTCTCAAGTCAAGTCAAACTTGACCAAATCTCTTCCATGGTTGATCTAATCTAACCATTTGATTCAAGCCAACTTAATATAATGAATCTAATTCATTAAATTAAGTTGATTTAATGAGTCATAATCTAAATTAGACTCATTGAATACATGAATCAACTTAAGTCCAACTCAATTATCCCAATTAGGATTACTCTTAATCCAATTTGATTCATCAAATGAATCTAATCCTATTAGTTCATCCTATGAACCTAATCTCCATCCACTTGTTCTTTGTGTGTGACCCAATAGGTTCTTGTAACGTTGGCAATGTTTCTAAACTCCTTTAGAAACATAAGCAATGAGCGGCATCTAGCAATACATTATTGCTACCCAAGTTACAAGAAATGTTGAGATCCAACATCACCTTGTGACTACTAATTGTGACTCCTCACAATATATGACATTGTCCTTCTATCCTAGACATCTAGATTGATCAATGTGAGGCATAGACCGTGTCATCCTCTAATCAATCTAAATCTTGAACTCCAAGTAGACTCACTTGATCAAATGAGCTCAACATCTCATGTTGACTCATTTGGGCATGGCCATGCACTTCGTGGTCTAACTCTATCAAGAATACAGATGTCGCTCCCGTCATATGGGAGGGATAGATCCCATCTACATCACTCACATCCCTCTGCATAATTCGTTATATACCCAATAATCGCCTTTATAGTCCACCCAGTTACGGGTGACGTTTGACGAAACCAAAGTACATAACTCCTTATGTAGGGAACCATGGTGATTTCAGGTCTAAGGACTAGTAGTCATACTAATAGCCACATGAGAAAGTATATGACACTCATATAACGATCCATGATACTTTCTCATTGCGAGTCATTCAGTATACATTCTCCAATGCATACCCATGTGTTAACTTGATATCTCTATATCCATGACTTGTGAGATCAAGTCATCGAGTTGACCTACATGCTAGTCTTATTGTATTAACATTGTCCCTGAATGTTAATACTCGACTAGGAATGATTAAGAGTAGTGTTCCCTATATCATCTCACTATCGGTTCAACTAACCGATTGATATAGGTGAGAACCGTCTACTCAAGGACGTTATTATACTTAGTTTATTTGGCACCAATACAAGTAAGTATAATAACCAAAAATCAAATGCCTTTATTTATATAGAATATGATACAACAAGTCCAAAGTACAATCATCAAATGATTGGCTCTAGGGCTCTAGCTAACAGTACTTACCTTAGTTGGTCTTATCTGTGGGTCAGAAATTGGTTCTTCTGACTCAGTAAGATTAGGTTGCATTTCATCATCTTCTATAGCTCTTGGATTAATGTCAATATTTTCGTTTATATTAGGTAAGTCATTTTCTTCATCAAATATTACATTAGTTGTTTCTTCAACTTTCAAGGTATTTTGATTATATACTCTAAATGCCCTACTGGTAGAAGAGTATCCTAAGAATATTCCTTGGTTAGTCTTGGGTGTAAATTTTCCTAAGTAATCTTTAGTATTTAAAATGTGAACTTTACACCCAAATACTTTTAGATAGTTTAGATTGAGAATTTTATGATAGTAGAGTTCATATGGTGTTTTATTATGAGATTTGTTAATTAAAATTCTGTTTTGAATATAATTTGTCGTATTTATTGCTTCAGTCCAAAATTGATGATTTAAATGATATTCGTTTAACATAGTTCTAGCGGCTTCTTGTAATGTTCTATTTTTACGTTCCACTAGACCATTTTGTTGGGGGGTTCTAGGACATGAAAATTCATGTTGGTATCCATTTATTTTACAAAATTGGGTAAACCTATGATTTTCAAATCCCCCCCCCCCCCCCCCGTGATCACTTCTTATTCTTTTAATTTTAGTATCTTTTTCATTTTCCGTTAATTTGCAAAAATTACTAAATATTTCATAGGTTTCATCTTTTGTTTTTAGGAATTTTATCCATGCGTATCTAGAGTAGTCATCAATTATCACTAGGCAATATTGGTTCTTGCTTAATGACTTGGTTCCATGTGAATCAAATAGGTCAAGATGAAGGAGCTCAAGTAAGGAGTTAGTTCTTTCTAGGTTGGTTGATTTGTGGGTTGACTTGGTTTGTTTTCCTTTTTGACACGCATCACAGGTTGAGTTTTCAATAAATTTTAATTTGGGCAAACCTCTAACTAGACCATTTTGACTCATTTTTGAAATGAGTCTTGTGTGAGTGTGACCCAGTCTTCTATGTCATAGTTGGGTTTCCTCTTGTTGTGTCAAGAGACACTTTATTGAGGATATAGATAAGTTAATTGTGTAGATGTTATTCTTCCTAAGTCCCTTAAGTCTAATCTCAGGGTTTTCGATGTTTTTCACTAGACATCCAGATTTATCAAAATTAACTAGATATCCGCTGTCATATAATTGACTTATACTTAGTAAGTTAAAGTTAAAATTCTCAACCAATAAAACATTTCGAATAATGAAATCGGAACTAAGTTCAATATTACCTTTTCCGATTACTTTAAGTTTACCGTCGTTGCCGAATGCAACTGATCCTAACTTCTTGTACTTGAGTTTAGTAAACTTCAACTTATCTCCAGTCATATGTCTGGAGCATCCACTATCCAACATCCATTGATCCAATTCAGTGGAGTCTGGCCCTTCTGAAACGGATGCGGATCCGTGGCTTTGCTCGGACTCGGCCTCTGACTCGCTCTCGCTCTCAACGATCTGGTCCCGGGCCATCAGTGCGAGTAGACTCGTCTGATCGAGTTCGTCGTCGTCGTCCTCCAAAGAAGATTCATCCCAGGTTGCCTTCAGGGCCTTCTTTCTTCTTTGCTTTTTGGCTTCCTTTTGATTTGGGCAGTTGGCTTTGATATGCCCCTTCTGGTTGCATCCGTAGCAAGTGACTTCAAACTTTACCTTTGAGTTCGGTTGGGCCTCCTTGGATTGAACTGCTTTCTTCAGATCTTTCTTGTTGAAGCCCTTTTTCTTCTTGTAGAGCTTCTTCACGAGATTCACTAGTTCGCTGGTCAGTTCATCTTCTGAATCTTCTGAGTCGGGTTCGTCTTCTGATTCCGATTCAATTTTTCGCCGTACTCTTGATTCCCGTGTTCGACTCGTACCTGCAACCAAAGCAATACCCTTCTCGGATGGCTGTGCATTAGTTTGTTCATGCAGTTCAAATTCACTTAACAATTCATCTAATTTTAAGGAAGACAAATCCTTAGAGACTTTATAGGCATCTACCATCGATGCCCACAATGTACTCCTAGGAAATGAGTTAAGAGCATACTTTATAATGTCTCTGTTTTCTACCTTCTGCCCAATTCCATGAAGGGAGTTCAGAATATCTTGAATTCGAGCATGTAACAAACTTGCCATCTCGCCTTCCTGCATTTTTAAATTGTATAGTTTATTAAGTAACAAATCACGCTTACTTACCTTGGTTTCAGAGGTGCCCTCGTGAAGTTCGATCAGTTTCTCCCACAGCTCCTTTGCGGAAGAGAACGGACTGACTCTATTGAGCTCTTCTTTGGTAAGATCGCACTGGATGGTGCAGGTGGCTTTGGCGTCGGCTTCCACCTTTTTGATAAAGGCTGGCTCCCAGTTCTCACAGGATGTAGGCTTACCGTCTATATCAGTTGGTAGTTGCAGTCCTGTCTTGACTATCATCCAGGTGTCGAACTGGATCTTCAGATATATCTCCATTCGCCCCTTCCAATATCCGAAGTCTTCTCCGAAAAATAGTGGGGGACGAACAGTGCTATATCCTTCTTGTTGAGTCATTTAGATCTAAGAAAAACAAAAGCAAGAAGAACTATTCCAAGACTGAGTCTTGGATTAGTAGTGTGGGAGGAAGAAGAAAAAAATAACGAGCTCAAGTGGTATTGACCAACGTTGAGCAACACCGATTTGAAAAGAATTAGAATTTTAGCTACTTAGCTAAATTCTAATTGATTCCGAAAAAAATAAACAAAATACCACGAAAAAAAACTGTTTTGAATGGTGGTTGCACCAATTCAAAACAACCCCGCTCTAATACCAATTGTTGGATCGATATCGCGCTAGAGGGGGGGTGAATATCGCTCGTGGCTAAATCGTTCGATTATCGGAATCGTAAATCGTACGAGAAATTAACAGAGTAATAAGCAGTGGAATAAAAACAGTCAAACACAGAGACACAGGGAAGATTACTTCGTTCGGAGCCTAAGGCGACTCCTACTCGAAGGCCCGCGATCCTTGATCGCTTCCGATGGGCAACAACTATAAGCTCGATAACAATTACAAATTACAATGAAAGTATTGAAATAACTTTTTACCGACAACTTAAGAAAGAGGAAAATTGGAGCTCCGAGTCGTCGGAATGTCGCAACAGCACTTCGGAATGACTTTGTTAGCAGCACGTTGAAGAAGGAAAGCCTGGAACTTGATTATTTGAAGTGTTGGTCGAAACCCCCTTACAAAGGGTGTTCAAGGCGCCTTGAAGGTTGTTCAAGGCGCCTCCATGCTGCCGAGTCTTCCACGTGGATCAAATCTGTTCTGGTCGAACTTCATCCCTTTAAGGTGTAACGACCCACCTTCTACACTACTACTACTCTCTAAAGGTGGACGCTACTTAATTACAAACTCTACTTAACCGGTACACTACTTAACTACGAGAAATCCCTACCGAAAAATTTCGGCAGAGTCTCCCCTGTACCGGTGACCAAAACAACAATACAAATAATATATACGCAGCCACAGGCGGCTGGAACACATTTTATTCACAACCACGCAGTAATAAATCAACAGTAAAAGAAAAAAACTACTCTAGCAAAGCAACCAACTACATCACTCCACCAATAATACAAGTGAACTACTTACCAGTGCGGAATAAACTTAAATACAGTCTCAACTCAAAATAACACTTAAAGAAATCTAAAAGAATTAAACAGACAATCTTAACAGTGTTGTCAGCTAATTCTGGATCTCTCCACAGTCCAGACATCACACACCTTCATCACCACCACCATCCTGTCGTCTCCCTTCATATCTTAGCTTTTCCTTTATCTGCGGTAGGAGGAAAAAAAAACAAAAGATCTATAAGCGAAAACGCTTAGTAAGTACTAATCTATCTCACAAAAACTGGAAGCGCATAAAAGAAATGCAATAATACTGAAACTGAAATGCTAAAGCAAATCTGCATGTGCTCATGGTATACAGAAAATGAAACTGAATACTAAACATGCTCACTATCTAATAGAATAATAATGAAACAACTACTGTAAGCTTAGAATTAAAGAACTAAACTTTTATTGATTCTAAGCATAAAAACTTGTTTCATTTTCTTATATCTTTATACCAGAAATTAATCTTTTAATTTCTCTTTCACTTTCTTCTTCTTGTTCTTCTTTTCTTTTCTTTTCTTCTCTTCTTTGGGCCCAGGCTTAGTACCATCTTTGTTTTGCGCGCTCTCTAATAGTGACTGAGGTAGCGAGCCTCCAGTCCTATGAGGTAAAGACCTTGGTCTTACCAGGGCCAAGACCTTGGAATTGATCACCTGGATTTGTTTAACGACAACCTTGGAAGTCGGGTACTAGCCTCTTACTTTAGTTTACTTGTTATCTCTTTTTAACTAGACCTTGGTCTTTTTCTTTTTACTAAGTTTTCTCATAATCCTTTATTAGAGTTTATTGGAATCCTTTAGATATACCTAACAAGTGTAGGATTACAATTAACTAAGCATGCTATATAAAAACAATACAAGGAAACAATCTGAACTCTCTCTAAGCATGTTATAGAACAAAGCAACAGAAAAGCAAATCTGAACTTTCTAAACATGCTGTAAAACAAAGGAAAAGAAAGCACATCTGAACTTACTAATCATGCTATAGAATAGAGCAAAAGAGAGCTAATTTGAACTCTTAAAACATGCTGTGATAAGAGCAAAGAAAGCTAATCTGATCTTACTAATCATGCTATAAAATAGAATCAAGAAAGCAACTTTAAGCTTACTAATCATGCTATAAAATCGAGCTAAGAAAGCAACTTTAAGCTTTCTAAACATGCTATAAAATAGGCAAAAGATAGCTAACTTGGACTTACTAAACATGCTGTAAGATAAAGCAAAGTCAATCACTAAAATGCTGGGTAGGATAGCAAAGTAAGCTAACTCTGAATTGTTATAACGAGGTTGTTCTTGCCTTTCAAACAGTAATAAACAATCTATCCCAACATACTAGTATACTAAGTGGTGCATGCTTGTTAAGTAGTAGGGAAAAACTAAACCGTGCATGCTCTTTTAGTGGCAAGGGAAACTAACCGTGCAGGGCTCAAGTTAATGGTTGTTCATGTTCATTGAAACTCAAGAAATCCAAAACTAAATGCTTAACCTCAGAATTGCTCATGCACTAAACGGGAACATAGTTTAAATCAAACCGTACAGCTAAGACTATAGCAAGAAGACTAACAATATACTCAAAATATGAACCACTTCAAGCTCATTATGCAACCCATTTCATGCTCGTTGAATGTCAATCAAATTCTGATACTGCTTACTCATTTTAAGTGGTTGTTCATGCTTGTTCAACTACACAAGGAACATACAATTAAGAAATCTAAACTGTATGCTAGGATAACAGGACTGTTCATGTTCATGGAGGTAGCAAAGAAAACCAAAACTAGAACTAAGATGTAACACATATAGATATTCATGCTTGTTCGGTCATCAAAGGATCCGAAAACAGAAATACTAACAGAATCTGAAATTGTATGCTTGTATACATATGAATTCGTTTAAGCTTATTGTAATTCATGGAAAATCTGAGATGCTACATGACTGATCCTGTTCAGTAAATAAGCAAACAACCCTTAATTGTACGCCTAAATTAAATAGCTATTATTGTTCAAGTAAACTGAAATTGTGTGCTTGGAATAGAAGAGATGTTCTTGCTCCTTACCGTGACATCACAAGGTCTAAGCAGAAATTCTTACTGTGATACTAACCGGCCTTGATAAAACATAACCTAGAGAATCTAACTACTTGTTTAAACCACAATCAATTCATGTTATTTACACGGCATACACAATTAAACTACATGCTCAGAAAAATCCACTCGGATTAAAGATTCATGGCAACACCAAATCTTTACTGCGGCAAAGAATGCAAGATAGGGAAACCAAATCCGACAGCTACTCCTACCGCAGGTGAGTAGTAACTTACATAACGTTCTTGGACTTACAACCGAAGGAGGAAGCTTTAGGGTTTCGGTTGGCTTGGATCTTCAACCTCCCTTGCGCCCACAGACCTTCCTTGACGAGGGAATTACCACCGCAGGTGAAGATCGGCCGGAAAAAGCTTTCGCCGGCGCCGGAGAGACCTTCACTTGCTGCTGCGTTTTTCGACCGAGACGAGAAGGCGAAATCGCCGTCGGGAGAGGAAAGAAAAGGCAGATAGGGTTTTCGGCGAGAAAGGGAAAACTTAATCCCTTTATAACTAGGGTTTTTTTTATTACTAACTATACCTTAAATATAACCCGTTCTTTCCTTAATTAACAAAAACTCGTTGGCACAGCTGGTTATCTGTGTTTCCGCCGAAACCCCAGGTCGCCGGGTCGAGCTTCGGCTCGGCAATTTCTCTGAAACCTTTTTTTTTTTAAAACTAAGGTATTTATGTGTCAATCATAACTTAAATACGTTTCGTTCCATATTGGGTTAACATAAATCTCCTAGCTTAGTTGGTCAGGCCGGTTTTGGCTTGGGTCAGTCTGACCCGAGGTCTCAGGTTCAAACCTCGCTTCCAACGCTTTTTGCCTAAACTTCTTTGGTTTTGTAAAAATGCTAAACGACCTCCAAAAATTACGCAAAAAATACTCTAAAAATTTCTAAAAATCTCTAGAATATTTTAAAAGCATTTCCAAATATTTTTATGGACATTTGGAACTCGAAATTAGGAAAATTGGGTCGTTACAATCCCCCATACCTTATAAAAAGTTCGTCCTCGAACTTAGAATAGCTCTAGATACTTCTGTCTCATACTGTCCTCCCGCTCCCAAGTGACTTCCTCATGCTTCTGGTTCTGCCAGACGACCTTCACTAGTGGTACTTCTTTGTTTCTCAATCTCTTGACTGCTCTGTCCACTATTTGTGTAGGTCTACTCTCATAACTAAGATCCTCTTGGATCTGCACTGACTGAGGCTGAACCACTTGGCTCGAGTCGTGGAGACACTTCTTTAGCATAGAGACATGAAATACATTATGTATTGCTGACATGTCTTGTGGTAAGTCTAACTTGTAAGCTACTTTCCCAATCCTTTCTATGATTAGGTAAGGTCCTACGTAGCGGGGACTTAATTCGCCCTTCTTGCCAAATCTCATCACTCCCTTCATAGGAGCGACCTTGAGAAAGACTGAATCCCCTACTTGGAATTCAAGTGGCCTACGGCGTGTGTCAGCATAACTCTTCTATCTACTCTAGGCAGTCTCAATTCTCTGTCTGATCTTCTGAATAACCTGAGTTGTCGCATCTATCAGCTTTGTCTGAATGCCCAGTTCCACTTCCACTTTGGCTGGATCCACTTGAATACCTTCTTTAGAATAATGTGACATAAAAACGCCACCTGATCTAACCAGAACTCGCACTTTGAGAATTTAGCATAAAGCTGCTTTTGCTGCAGAGTCTGCAGTATCATCCTCAAATGCGTGTCATGCTCCTCTGGGGTCCTTGAATAGACCAGAATGTCGTCGATGAATACAATGACAAATTTGTCAAAATATTCTCTGAACACTCTGTTCATTAAGTCCATGAAGACCGCAGGTGCATTAGTCACTCCAAAAGGCATAACTACAAATTTGTAGTGTCCATATCTGGTCCTGGACACCGTTCTAGGTGTATCACTTTCTTTCACTTCCAACTGATGATACCCATAGCGTAGGTCTATTTTAGAGAACACTATTGCCCTTTTTAGCTGATCATATAGATCATCTATTTTGGAATGAGGTTACTTGTCCTTAATTGTTACTTTGCTCAGCGCTCTAAAATCTATGCACCTTAGCATGGATCCGTCTTTCTTCTTAACGAACAACACAGGAGCTCCCCAAGGTGAGTGACTAGGGCGGATGAAGCCTTTGTCAAGTAGCTCCTGAAGTTGCTCTTGCAACTCTTTCAGCTCCGCTAGAGACATGCGGTATAGAGCTTTTGAAATTGGCTCCACTTCTTTGTTAGGAGGTAGTCCAGGTAGCTTTTCTGGAAATACCTCTGGATACTCGCAGACTATCCAAACTTTCTCCTGCTTGGGTCTTTCTTGTTCTTCTATACTCACAATGAATGCAAGTAAACCAGCACACCCTTTAACTAACATCTGATGAGCTGCAAGAGAAGAGAGAAGTTTCTGGGTCTTCTTCCTTGGCACTCCCGTGAATTTAAAAAGGTGCTTCACCCTCTGGACTGAAGATTACTTTCTTTCTGCGGCAGTCCACTGCAGTACTGTACTTGTTGAGGAAGTCCATACCCAAAATGGTACCGAAATCCTGCATGGTGAGGACTACCAGGTTAACGTATAGCTCTCAGTCTGTAGTTCTGACTGGTACAGCCCGAAGCCACTGGTTGGATTCCATGACTTCCCAGAAGGTAGGGTCGTCGGGAACATGGAGTTCATAATTTTGTAGGTACCTGTAATTCTTTGGCAAAGGGCACTGATATAAAAGAATGGGTCGCTCCAGTATCAAATAGTGCAGTAGCTAAATGCTGAAAAATAACTACTTGACCTGTTACGACCGTAGAGGCACTAGCAGCTTCTTCTTTGGTGAGGGAGAATACTCTGGCACTATCAAAGGCTGGAACTGGTGGAGCTTCTAACCTTCCTTGACTGATATAGGGTCCCTCCAATGCTGCTTCCATGTGGTGCAACTGTGCAGGGCCTCCATATTGCAATGGCTGTGGCTGAGGTACTTTGAGCTTATTAGGACATTCCTTAGCCATGTGTCCTTCTTGGCCACAGGAGTAACATCCAGTCTTACCTAAAAGACAGGCTCCTGGATGCATTCTCCCACATTTGGGACAGGGAGGGAACTTGGTCTGCTTGTTTGCTGGTCCTCCCTTCTGATTACTTCCTGAGTTCCACTGCTTTCTTTTGTCACCCTTGCCTTTCCAGTTCTGTTTACTTGACTGGGATTTCTGGTTCCCCACTGTCTTGCCCTCTATCTTCACAGGCTTGTGCTGCGCTCGTTGCGCTTTGATGTCATTCGGGTAGTGCTCCGCAATTAATGCTCTACTGATCAACTCTTCACCAGTCTGGGGCCGGTGAGCTCCACTACTCACATTCAGTGCTATCTGTGGTCTCAGCATTCTGAGCAACAGTCTGACTCTCTCCTTCTCTGTACTTACTAGCTCTGGGCAGAGACGAGCTAGCCTGTTGAACTTCTTGACTGCTTCTTCCACTGTTAGGTCACCTTGCTTGAACTCTATAAATTCTTCATAGTGCTTGTTGGTGATTTGTAGGTGGAAGTACTCTTCATAAAACTCATTGGAAATCAGCCCGGCTCATCGATTGACTGCCCTCTTGGTCTTTATTCTCTCCCACCACATCCGAGCATCTCCTGATAGGCGAAAGAGGCGCACTTGACCTTCTCGACTTCTGGCCAGTCAAGAAGATCCATTGTGCTCTCCAGTGTTTTGAACCAAGCCTGGGCATCCCAGGGCTCAGTAGTGCCTGAGAAGCTCTCCGGTTTCAATTTCAACCACTGTATGAGGTAAGCTTCTTGTCTCTGAGGTGCTGTGACGACTCCTAGGGTAGCTGCTGGAACCTCGGTTACCCCTGGAGTCTCTACAGTTACTGTTGGAGGAGTGGGAGGAACTAGTTGTTGATTTGCCATTAGATTGGCAATCACTTGCTGTTGCTCTGCTACCTGTTTCTGGAGTTGGGCAACAACTTCGAAGAGATTGGGCTCAGTTGCTCTGGGCACTTCGTTCTCCTGAGTTGGTTCCTCAGTACGGGGGTGTCCTCTTCTTGCCATCTAATTATGCAAGGTAAAGGCTTGATATTTTACTTTAACCCTTCTAATAATACGTAAATACGAATAAAGAAAAGAGAAAACTAAATCTTTGATCTTACTTAAGTACTAAAAAAAATAAGTACTCTATACTGCAGTTAATAATAAGGAAAGCAGAATAAAGAAAGAATTTAAATACTTTCTTACTTGGAGACGGCGAGGATGATGCTGATGTGTGTGTGATTCTGGAGAATGGAACACTGCTCTGATACCAACTGTAACGACCCACCTTCTACACTACTACTACTCTCTAAAGGTGGACGCTACTTAATTACAAACTCTACTTAACCGGTACGCTACTTAACTACGAGAAATCCCTACCGAAAAATTTCGGCAGAGTCTCCCCTGTACCGGTGACCAAAACAACAATACAAATAATATATACGCAGCCACAGGCGGCTGGAACACATTTTATTCACAACCACGCAGTAATAAATCAACAGTAAAAGAAAAAACTACTCTAGCAAAGCAACCAACTACATCACTCCACCAATAATACAAGTGAACTACTTACCAGTGCGGAATAAACTTAAATACAGTCTCAACTCAAAATAACACTTAAAGAAATCTAAAAGAATTAAACAGACAATCTTAACAGTGTTGTCAGCTAATTCTGGATCTCTCCACAGTCCAGACATCACACACCTTCATCACCACCACCATCCTGTCGTCTCCCTTCATATCTTAGCTTTTCCTTTATCTGCGGTAGGAGGAAAAAAAACAAAAGATCTATAAGCGAAAACGCTTAGTAAGTACTAATCTATCTCACAAAAACTGGAAGCGCATAAAAGAAATGCAATAATACTGAAACTGAAATGCTAAAGCAAATCTGCATGTGCTCATGGTATACAGAAAATGAAACTGAATACTAAACATGCTCACTATCTAATAGAATAATAATGAAACAACTACTGTAAGCTTAGAATTAAAGAACTAAACTTTTATTGATTCTAAGCATAAAAACTTGTTTCATTTTCTTATATCTTTATACCAGAAATTAATCTTTTAATTTCTCTTTCACTTTCTTCTTCTTGTTCTTCTTTTCTTTTCTTTTCTTCTCTTCTTTGGGCCCAGGCTTAGTACCATCTTTGTTTTGCGCGCTCTCTAATAGTGACTGAGGTAGCGAGCCTCCAGTCCTATGAGGTAAAGACCTTGGTCTTACCAGGGCCAAGACCTTGGAATTGGTCACCTGGATTTGTTTAACGACAACCTTGGAAGTCGGGTACTAGCCTCTTACTTTAGTTTACTTGTTATCTCTTTTTAACTAGACCTTGGTCTTTTTCTTTTTACTAAGTTTTCTCATAATCCTTTATTAGAGTTTATTGGAATCCTTTAGATATACCTAACAAGTGTAGGATTACAATTAACTAAGCATGCTATATAAAAACAATACAAGGAAACAATCTGAACTCTCTCTAAGCATGTTATAGAACAAAGCAACAGAAAAGCAAATCTGAACTTTCTAAACATGCTGTAAAACAAAGGAAAAGAAAGCACATCTGAACTTACTAATCATGCTATAGAATAGAGCAAAAGAGAGCTAATTTGAACTCTTAAAACATGCTGTGATAAGAGCAAAGAAAGCTAATCTGATCTTACTAATCATGCTATAAAATAGAATCAAGAAAGCAACTTTAAGCTTACTAATCATGCTATAAAATCGAGCTAAGAAAGCAACTTTAAGCTTTCTAAACATGCTATAAAATAGGCAAAAGATAGCTAACTTGGACTTACTAAACATGCTGTAAGATAAAGCAAAGTCAATCACTAAAATGCTGGGTAGGATAGCAAAGTAAGCTAACTCTGAATTGTTATAACGAGGTTGTTCTTGCCTTTCAAACAGTAATAAACAATCTATCCCAACATACTAGTATACTAAGTGGTGCATGCTTGTTAAGTAGTAGGGAAAAACTAAACCGTGCATGCTCTTTTAGTGGCAAGGGAAACTAACCGTGCAGGGCTCAAGTTAATGGTTGTTCATGTTCATTGAAACTCAAGAAATCCAAAACTAAATGCTTAACCTCAGAATTGCTCATGCACTAAACGGGAACATAGTTTAAATCAAACCGTACAGCTAAGACTATAGCAAGAAGACTAACAATATACTCAAAATATGAACCACTTCAAGCTCATTATGCAACCCATTTCATGCTCGTTGAATGTCAATCAAATTCTGATACTGCTTACTCATTTTAAGTGGTTGTTCATGCTTGTTCAACTACACAAGGAACATACAATTAAGAAATCTAAACTGTATGCTAGGATAACAGGACTGTTCATGTTCATGGAGGTAGCAAAGAAAACCAAAACTAGAACTAAGATGTAACACATATAGATATTCATGCTTGTTCGGTCATCAAAGGATCCGAAAACAGAAATACTAACAGAATCTGAAATTGTATGCTTGTATACATATGAATTCGTTTAAGCTTATTGTAATTCATGGAAAATCTGAGATGCTACATGACTGATCCTGTTCAGCAAATAAGCAAACAACCCTTAATTGTACGCCTAAATTAAATAGCTATTATTGTTCAAGTAAACTGAAATTGTGTGCTTGGAATAGAAGAGCTGTTCTTGCTCCTTACCGTGACATCACAAGGTCTAAGCAGAAATTCTTACTGTGATACTAACCGGCCTTGATAAAACATAACCTAGAGAATCTAACTACTTGTTTAAACCACAATCAATTCATGTTATTTACACGGCATACACAATTAAACTACATGCTCAGAAAAATCCACTCGGATTAAAGATTCATGGCAACACCAAATCTTTACTGCGGCAAAGAATGCAAGATAGGGAAACCAAATCCGACAGCTACTCCTACCGCAGGTGAGTAGTAACTTACATAACGTTCTTGGACTTACAACCGAAGGAGGAAGCTTTAGGGTTTCGGTTGGCTTGGATCTTCAACCTCCCTTGCGCCCACAGACCTTCCTTGACGAGGGAATTACCACCGCAGGTGAAGATCGGCCGGAAAAAGCTTTCGCCGGCGCCGGAGAGACCTTCACTTGCTGCTGCGTTTTTCGACCGAGACGAGAAGGCGAAATCGCCGTCGGGAGAGGAAAGAAAAGGCAGATAGGGTTTTCGGCGAGAAAGGGAAAACTTAATCCCTTTATAACTAGGGTTTTTTTTATTACTAACTATACCTTAAATATAACCCGTTCTTTCCTTAATTAACAAAAACTCGTTGGCACAGCTGGTTATCTGCGTTTCCGCCGAAACCCCAGGTCGCCGGGTCGAGCTTCGGCTCGGCAATTTCTCTGAAACCTTTTTTTTTTTTAAAACTAAGGTATTTATGTGTCAATCATAACTTAAATACGTTTCGTTCCATATTGGGTTAACATAAATCTCCTAGCTTAGTTGGTCAGGCCGGTTTTGGCTTGGGTCAGTCTGACCCGAGGTCTCAGGTTCAAACCTCGCTTCCAACGCTTTTTGCCTAAACTTCTTTGGTTTTGTAAAAATGCTAAACGACCTCCAAAAATTACGCAAAAATACTCTAAAAATTTCTAAAAATCTCTAGAATATTTTAAAAGCATTTCCAAATATTTTTATGGACATTTGGAACTCGAAATTAGGAAAATTGGGTCGTTACATAAGGCACCTTATCCCTTGCTCAAGGCGCCTTCCAAGGTGCCTTATACCCTCATGAAGGCGCCTCCATTGAAGCTTCACAGCCAGGTCAGCTTTTGCACCCGAGGCGCCTCCAAGCTCCATGGAGGCGCCTCGGACACTGTTCATCCGAGGCAAATTTTCCTTATTTTGTACCTGCAAGACATGTTAGTCCCAAACAACATCCTGCAACACAAAGTTAGCACAAAATAACAGAATGAATAATAAAGAATGTTTATGATAGTCTCCGGACTGTCCAGGTCTGAGTTCGGATTTCCAACCGAAACCTGGACTGGCGCCTATTGTTCCCTCTACGGGAAGCGCCCTCACCTACTCCACTCGGAGATTTACATTGCGGTCGATCCTCCGGATCGATGGACTTCTCACTCGATGCTTCGGACTTTCTTTGGACATCTTTCCCGGCTAGTCCGGTCTTTCACCCAGTTCGCGACACGGGACTTTCCATAGGGTTACCACCCCTAGGACTTTTGCCTAAGTCATCGACCGCCAAGACTTTCCATAGGGTTACCACCCCTATGACCTGGGTTACCACCCCTAGGGTTTTCCCTTTGCCTAACTGTAGTTAGTGAAGTCCTCAAGTAGACTTGTTAGAATACAAAACACCTTAACTTTGAATCCTTTGCCATTATCAAAACACGAGTTCGATCGTCGGATGCTTCCCGCACCAACAGAAGATACTGATTTAGAAGGTACTAAGTTCAGAATGTGGCTGCTGTTTCCAGAGCGAATCCCCAAAACGAATTTGGTAATTCTGAATAACTCATCATCAATCTAACCATCTCCATAAGAGTCATATTCCTTCATTCTGCCACAGCATTCTGTTGGGGTGTACTAGGTTCGGACAATTGGGATTGAATCCCGGCCTCTGATAAGTAATTCCTAAACTCTCCTAAGAGGTATTCGCCACCACGATCAGACCGTAGTGTCTTGATACTTTTACCTAGACATTTCTCTACATCAGCTTTGTACTCTTTGAACTTATCAAAGCACTCAGACTTGCGGCGCATTAGGTAAATGTATCCATATCTTGAATAATCGTCTATAAAAGAGACAAAATATTCAAAATCACCTCTAGCCTGGATAGACATAGGACCACACAAATCAGAATGAACCAATTCTAACGCTTCTTTGGCTCTGTACCCCTTGGCCTTAAAAGGTCTCTTGGTCATTTTACCTTCCAAGCAGGATTCACATGTTGGAAAGTTTTCCAACTCTAATGGACCCAAGAGTCCATCGGCTACATGCCTTTGAATCCTACTTAAGTTAATATGACCAAGCCTTAGATGCCAAAGATGCGTTTGGTTCATTTCTGAAGGTTCTTTTCTCTTATTAGAGTTAGAAGATGTGTTATTAATTTTCATATTTTACTTTGTGGGAGAAATTGGATTTAAAGTATATAAATTGTCAACCAATGCACCAGAACAGATAATCACTTTATTTCTCTTTATAACCACATTGTTACTAAAGGAAACTGAATATCCATCCAAATACAGTTTAGAAACTGAAATTAAATTCTTTCTAAAACTGGGTACATAAAGACAATTTCTTAAAACCAATTTCCTATTCCTATCAAATGATAAGTAGACGTCTCCCACTGCAACAGCCGCCACCTTAGTAGCATTGCCCATGTAGACAGTTATCTCTCCATCAAATAGTCGTCGGGTTTCCTAGAACCCCTGCAAAGAATTGCAGACATGATCAGTGGCTCCCGTATCTACACACCAGGTGCTGGTAGATAACACCACTAAACATGTTTCAACTACTAGAGTATGAGATATACCTTTATTGTTCTAGTTCCTACGAGGACAGTCCGCTTTCCAATGTCCAGACTGCTTGCAGATGAAGCACTTGCCCTTCGGCTTCTTCATTCTAGCTTTCTGTCCTGTACCTTGAGGTTTATTCACCTTCTTCGCTGAAAAGATCTGTTTCTTCTTCTTCTTGCCTTTCGACTTAGAAGTAGAACTATTTTCAGCATAGTGAATCTGAGAACTGTGACGAAATATTCCTTCTGCTGCCTGTAGTTCTGTCAGAAGTTCCGCCAACGTATACTCTCTTTTGTTCATGTTATAGTTCAGACGGAATTGCTCAAAACTTCTAGGTAGCGTTTGGAGAATTATATCGACCTGGGTTTCCCCATCGATTTCTCCTCCAAGGACTTGTATTTCATTTAGATAAGCCATCATTTTGAGGATATGATCCCTTACGAGTGTCCCGTCATATATAGTGGCTGTCATTAGCTTTCTCATTGCCTCTTGCCTAGCGGTCCGACTCTGGTGCCCAAAGAGTTCTTTGAGATTATTCATTATATCATAAGCTGTTGGTAAATTTTGATACTGATGTTGCAATACATTTGACATTGATGCCAAAATGTAACACCGCGTCATCTCATTAGCTTTTACCCATTTCTTATGATACTCAATCTCCTCTGGGGTAGAGTCACCGTCAGGTGCATCAAGGCAAGCCTCAGTCAGTACAAACTTATAACTTTCAGCAGTAAGGACAATGTCCAGGTTTCTTTTCCAATCTATGTAGTTGGGTTCAATAAGTTTGTTCTCTTTCAGTATAATGGCTAGTGGGTTGAAAGTCATCCTAAGAATCACAAAAATAACTTTGGTCAGGACTCTAAATTTAGAATAATATTGATTCCTCAAATAATACTATTTTAAATTAACTAACACCTCAAAACACCGTGAATTTTGTATGTCACGATAGTGTGGACGTATACAAATTCAACATTTATAAAAGGAGGGTATAACCCATTAATTTTATTATCTTGTCAACCTAACTTTTTGACAAATAAAATTAATAGTTGGTTTCCTTCGGTCACACAAATAATAGCAGTGACTCCGATGGGGAGGATACTATTAGACGTGCCTAAGTGTATACCATTACTTGACACTAAGTCCATTAATAAGATTGTGCTCCTTCCGATGGGGAAGATCACACGCTCTTAATTAATTTCCTATAGTCATCCAAAATGGAAGTTTGATCTAGTGATCCGCAAACAAACTCATCCGAGATGGAGGAAGGCACTCAGAGCCAACGCGCAAGTTTGTTTGCATTACTTACAAACCAATAATAAAGACCGTGGAATTTATTAAAATAAATCTCTCTCCCACTTAGTTATTTAAAGTGAGGAATTTTAAACTATCCTAGCATACATCACATGCATACACACACATCACAGTAAATAAAAGCAATAAATATGGAAATTATTTTCCAACTATTATGGCCCTTTTCTGTTACTGTCCTCCATGTGCACCAACCCTAGCTGCTGCCATCTTTAGCCACTGCCATCAGGTCGAATCGTCACATCCATCTTGCTTCTTATTCCGCTGCGCCTCTGGTGCTCCAAAAGTATCACGCCTCGCAAGAATCCGATCCGCGACAAAAATAGAATTTTACATATATCGATCCTATATTCCACGAGGAAATGTACATGTAATCTAGATCAAAAATAAAATTCTAAAATCCTAGGGCTAATATAGCTCCAGCTGTATTAGTTACATACAATCATGCACACACAAAATATTGCCCTTGACGTGTCCAAGGGTCCAATCGCACACAACATCAATAAGCCATAATAGTTGGAGTCTGCAACCAAAGAGTTAACACATACTACTATTATCCTGCCTAAATTATGTATGATATGTGCATAATGTTAGGACCAAAAGTAGCTAGAGGGGGGGTGAATAGCTCGTCGCGTTCGCTCAGTGCTCGGCGTTGCTTGTTCCTTCAAAGATGTGCAGCGGAAAATACAGAAACAAATACAACAACGCTAACACGGTTGGTTTACTTGGTATCCACCTCACAAGAGGTGACTAATCCAAGGATCCACACCACGCACGCACCCTCCACTATGAAAACACTCCTTTTCGGTAACTACCGAGGGCGGAGAAGCCCTACAAGACTCTCAGTACAAGAAGAAAGGAAAGGGAAACAAAATACAAGCGCAAAGCTTACAATGAGTACAGAAAACCCTAACCCTAGCTTCTCTTCTTGCCTTTGATCCGCCTCTTGACTTGGAAAGCTTCCAAGATCCTTCAAGAACTGGCGATCTGATCTTTGAGAGCGCTGTGGAGGAGCTGGCGAGTAATCTCGAGTGAATCGGAGAAGCGATGTCGCAGTCATCACACGCCTGCAGCTATAAACGACGCCAACGGTCGAATCCCGATCGATTCGAATATTCCCAATCGATCGGGGAGGCTTTAGATCGATCCACGGATCGATCCGGGCGCTCCACTGCGCGAAAGCGCTGGATCGATCCACGGATCGATCCGGCGCTTATCGCGGCGGCCGCGTCCCAATTGATCGCGATCGATTGGGACCTGCGATCGATCCACGGATCGATCGAAGCTCTGACCGGCTGGGCAGTGCGGATCGATCCCGATCGATCCGAGCTGAATCGATCCATCGTCGATCCGACGCGATTTTGTCCAAAACCAAGTCCCAAACCTCCCAAACCAACATCCGGTCAACCTTGACTGTTGGTATGTCATGCCTAGCATCTAGTCACTCCCTTGACTGCTAGGACTCCCTTACCAAGTGTCGGTCAATGCCTTTGACCCACTTGGACTTTTCTCTGTGCCAAGTATCCGGTCAATCCTTTGACCTACTTGGACTTTTCTTTCATGCCAAGTATCGTCAATCCTTTGACCTACTTGGACTTCCCACCAGATGTCGATCATCCTTGATCCATCTGGATTTTCCTGACCGGCTTCACTCACGGGACTTTCACCTAGCTTCACTCACTAGGGTTTTCCATCCGCCTAGCTTCACTCACTAGGACTTTCACGGCTTCACTCATTTCCATGCCTAGCTTCACTCACTAGGACTTCCTTACGCTCGGCTTCACTCACGGGACTTTCACCGCTTCACTCACTCGATTTCCATCGCCTAGCTTCACTCACTAGGACTTCCTTCTGGCTTCACTCACGGGACTTTCTTCTGGCTTCACTCACGGGACTTTCATCTTGCCTAGCTTCACTCACTAGGTCTTTCATTTTGCCTAACATCCCGTTAGGACTTCCATCAAGTATCGGTCAACCTTGACCTACTTGACTCTTCTTCAATCAATATCTTATTGTCAAACATCTAAACCCAAACCAAGACTCAGCTTAGTTACCCAGGTCAACCTTGACCTGAGGGATATTGCACCAACAATCTCCCCCTTTTTGATGTTTGACAATACCACAATAACACTTACAATCCCATATGTAAGTTAGGCTAATCCCATAGCCTCCTTCTTCATGCCACTAGGTAATGAAAGCATAAATTAAGCTCTTCATTCTCCCCCTAAGAGGGCAAGCTCCCTCTAGGTAATGAAAGCCTAACTTACTCCCTTTCATGAGTCCTTTCATTCTCCCCCTATGACCTTCCCATAGGTAATGAAAGCCTAACTTAACCATACATTCTCCCCCTATTGGCACACATCAACCCATCGTTGGACACACATCAACCTATGCTCCAATTCTGGGCACACTTCAACAAATCCATTTGTTGAAGACTCTCCCCCTGAAGAGTTGCTCATCGTGATCACAACTTCACTCATTGTGATCACCCGATAATGAGATCCCATACCCGTCATTATCACCTTAACTTCTCCCTCAATGTTGACAAATACCCAACCTTGAGCATTTTCAACCACTTGAGTGTCCACTTGAAATAATGAGGATATCCACTCCCCATTTCTCCCCATTTCAAGTTTAAATGCTCAACCTTGAGCAAGTTCACAACAGAAGGTTAACCACCTTCCAAGGTTCATGAAAAATAATTTTCATGTCTTTAAAGAGTCCCTCCCCCTAAAGACATGGTGGTAACTTCTGTCATTGCACCAACAATGACTTGGAATCCCTAAAACATTAGGAAACCCAAATTTAGAAGTTTTGAGGTTCAAATATTCAAAATTTGAAACAACCTCAACCTAAACTTCTACTTAGTCTTCGTTAACCAATCCATCCTTGTTTTCAACATGAAAACACCCTTTGTATGTATACAAATGTATTTAAGGGTTTGGAATGGTTACCTAGACTCAAAGGGTTCAAAGATGCTGAAATCAAGCCTTCCCACCAAAATCAAGCAACTTGGATCGATTGGAGTTGGGTTCCATCGATTGAACCTTCTCGAATCGATCCATCGATCGATTCGGACTCTCTGATCGATTGGCTGATCGATCCAGCGAGCTTCCCGCTCGCGAATTGTCGTTTGAATCGATCCATGGATCGATTCAGAACTCAATCGATCCATGGATCGATCGAGACTCGATAGTTGCTGAAATTCCATTTCGGTCAACTCCCCTAGAAAATTCTACAAAATCCAAAATTATGAAATTTCGTGTAGACATTATTTAGGGCATACTTAATCATGGAAAATAGCTTTCTATGAAAATACATCATATTTTCAAAGATTGACACAAACTTGAAAACTTGCAAAACTTTAGTGTTTTCTTCAAGTTTGTGTCTAACTATTCAATGGTGATTACTATCAAAAGATAGCCTTCACCAAGGTTTTCCAAAAACATTTTAAAAACATTTTCAAAACCAATATCCCATCATGTTCCTTGGGCATAATGCACATGACTTGTACATTAGCTTTCCCAATGATGGGAAAACACATAACTATGTGTTTTGATGAACCTAAAACTCAAAAGAATGCACTAAATCAACATCTTGAGTTTTGTTCATTATCCTAACATCTCACTTGTATATAATATGCACTAAAACACATACAAGTCACCTTATAGTCTTTGTGAGATGTAGATTTTGGTTTTTGCCCTAATCTAGGGATCATGCATATTTATCTAGGCATTTTAGAAATGTTAGACATCCACCTAGGATGTCACTTGTCAATAAGTGTCGTTAAATGTCATTTGTCCTTTATTACAAGGAATTAAACTTAATGCATGATTATGTTATGGCATACATCAAAAGAAAATAATTTTCAAAAGAAAATATCCTATTACTACATGATGTATGAATGTCATGACATGGTATTTTTGGATTTTCCATAATAAAACATGAATGCAAAAACTAGACATGATGTCATGGCATATGATGGGCAAACAATCATGGCAAGATTTAGCATAAATAAAATATACCTAGATTAACTATCTAAGTATCCTTAAAGTCTTAGCTAAACTTACAACTTAAACCTAGATTGCCCTAAAGTGCTACAAGAGAATGCCAAAACCTAAATTTGGCATTTCTAATTTCCTTGATTTAATGTATGCCAATTGAAAATAAACATGTCCTCAAATGTTGGCATATTCCATTTTTCCTCAAGAGTAGCACTTTTAAATTTTAAGGCCCGGATTGCCTTAAATTGCCTAAGAACATACCAAAATCCCAACTTGATAGTTCTTATGAATTTCCCAATATGTGCCATTTAATATTAAAATCAATTCTTCCACCATTAGGCACATTTTACTCTTTCAAGGAGTAATCAATAGGTCCATTTCATTTTCAAAGGTTAACTAAAACCTTGAAAATGCTCCTTGAGTGTCAATTTCCTCAAAGTTGGGTTAACTATCCTTCTAATCGGAGTTGACACTCTCTAACCCATCTATGGGGTAGAGAAGATGCTCCTAGGAACCCAACACCTATTGGTGCTCCTTGGATGCTCTAGGTACTCACTAGGGATAACTTCCCTAGATACCTTCCTAGTGACCTTGTTGGGCTTCTTAGAAGCCTTGGTCACATTTTCTAGGTCAACTCTAGGGATAGCCTCCCTTGTGACCTTGTTTGTGACTTTCTTAGACTTCTTAGAAGTCTTAGTCACATTTATTGCAAAAATACTCTTAGGGATGACTTCCCTAGTATTTTTGGCTTGACCGCTAGACCTAGGGTTTGTTCCATAACTATATGGAACTCTATGGTAAGAGGGCACATCCTTCTTAGCCTTTGGTTTGTATCCCAAACCTCTATGGCCATTGGATGACTTTTGTACCCCTAAATCTAGGTTATGCTCATTTTGCCCTAATAGGATATCTTCCATCCTTTTTAGGGTCTTTTCCATTTTATCAAGTCTTGACCTCAAGACTTGATTTTCTATCACTAAGTCCTTAGTTTTAGATTTTTCATTTGATTCATGAGCATATTTGTTTTTGGGCTTGTATCTAAAATCTTTAGAGTTATTGCCCAAGTGTCTATCTACCTTCCTAACCTTAGGTTGGGTAGTTTTGGCATGTAGGGCCACATGTTTTTCCTTAAAGCCCTCATGCTTTCTATTCTTATGGTAAATTGCATTAAAATGATAAAAATTTGACCTAGCATGCTTTTTACCATTTTGTAAGGGAATAGGCTCAATGAAAGTTACCTTCCTTTTTACCTTGGAGGCTCCCCCTTGACTAGAGCTTCCTCCATGAGCCTTGACCACCTTCTTCCCCTTAGGGCATTGACTTCGGTAATGCCCCTTTAGATTGCAAGAAAAGCACACGATGTGCTCCTTGCTCTTCTTTGTTCCGGGGATGGTCTCCTTGGGCTTCTCCTTGCCCTTTTGTGCCACTTTGCCCTTCTTCTTGGCCAATTTAGGTCACTTGCTCTTGTAGTGCCCATGTTCCCTACACTCAAAACATATTATATGGTTTTTATTATTAATTGAAATATTCATACCTTTGCTTGTAGGGGTGGCACTTGGTCCTCCATTTGATATTTCTTGAATTTCGGAGGTGGCACTATCTTCTTCTTCTTCACTTGACCCGGATGTAGAAGCTTCTCCTTCTTCTTGATCCGGTGTCACCAAGGATTGCTCCCCCTCAATCCTAGAGGTGGAGGCTTCATCATCTTGAATATGAAACAAGGAGTATGCTCCCTCCTTGTTCCCTTCGTTGCATTCCCTTGAAGATGAAGCTTCTTCTTGAACTTCTTCTTCGGAGGTTGAGCATCTCTCAACCTTGGAGTCCTCCTCTTGGTCTTGATCCAATGAGTCGCCCTCTTTGGATTCTCCTTGATCTGGTACAGTGGAGGGGATCTCATGAATTCTTGCCAATTTGCTCCAAAGCTCCTTGGCATCTTCAAACTCTCCAATTTGTTCCAAGATGTTTCTTGGCAATAAATTGACCAAAAGCTTGGTCACTTTGTCATTGGCCTCACATCTTTGGATTTGGTCTTTGCTCCACTTGCTCCTTTTGAGTACTTTGCCCTTGGAATTTGTGGGAGCTTCAAAACCTTCCATGAGAGCAAATCATTGCTCTATCTCCATCATAAGAAAATTTTCGATTCTTGATTTCCAAAAATTGAAACTCGTAGAAGTGTATGGTGGAGCCACCCTTGTGTCAAATCCAAGCTCATCTTGGAATTGCATCTTGAAGTTGAGATTGATAAAATCTTGAACTTGAAGAATTTGTTCCAACTTCTTCACCCTCTAGCTTTTCTTGTTATACTTGACCCTTCCGGCGATGATTCCGGTGAAGAGCGGCCTTGCTCTGATACCACTTGTTAGGACCAAAAGTAGCTAGAGGGGGGGTGAATAGCTCGTCGCGTTCGCTCGGTGCTCGGCGTTGCTTGTTCCTTCAAAGATGTGCAGCGGAAAATACAGAAACAAATACAACAACGCTAACACGGTTGGTTTACTTGGTATCCACCTCACAAGAGGTGACTAATCCAAGGATCCACACCACGCACGCACCCTCCACTATGAAAACACTCCTTTTCGGTAACTACCGAGGGCGGAGAAGCCCTACAAGACTCTCAGTACAAGAAGAAAGGAAAGGAAACAAAATACAAGCAAAGCTTACAATGAGTACTGAAAACCCTAACCCTAGCTTCTCTTCTTGCCTTTGATCCGCCTCTTGACTTGAAAGCTTCCAAGATCCTTCAAGAACTGGCGATCCGATCTTTGAGACTGTGGAGGAGCTGGCGAGTAATCTCGAGTGAATCGGAGAAGCGATGTCGCGGCCATCACACGCTGCGGCTATAAACGACGCCAACGGTCGGATCCGATCGATTCGAATATTCCCAATCGATCGGGAGGCTTTGGATCGATCCACGGATCGATCCAGAGTGCCTGCTCGAAAGCGCTGGATCGATCCACGGATCGATCCGGCGCTTATCGCGCGAAGCAGCCGATCCGCTGATCGATTGGGACCTCTGATCGATCCACGGATCGATCCGAGTTCTCATTGGGGCAGTGCGGATCGATCCGCGATCGATCCGAGCTGAATCGATCCGATCGATCCATCGATCCATCACTTGATTTTTGTCCAAAACCAAGTCCTAAACCTCCCAAACCAACATCCGGTCAATCTTGACATGTTGGTATGTCATGCCTAGCATCTAGTCACTCCCTTGACCTGCTAGGACTCCTTTACCAAGTGTCCGGTCAATGCCTTTGACCCACTTGGACTTTTCTCTGTGCCACGGTCAATCCCTTTGACCTACTTGGACTTTTCTTTCATGCCAAGTATCCAGTCAATCCTTTGACCTACTTGGACTTCAGACCGGATGTCCGATCATCCTTGATCCATCCGGATTTTCCTGGCCTGGCTTCACTTACCAGGACTTTCACCTAGCTTCACTCACTAGAGTTTTCCATCGCCTAGCTTCACTCACTAGGACTTTCACGGCTTCACTCAGGATTTCCATCCGCCTAGCTTCACTCACTAGGACTTCCTTTGGCTTCACTCACGGGACTTTCACCTGCTTCACTCACTTCCATCTGCTAGCTTCACTCACTAGGACTTCCTTACTGCCTCACTTCACCCCACTGCCTGGCTTCACTCACCAGGACTTTCATACTGCCTAGCTTCACTCACTAGGTCTTTCATTTTGCCTAACATCCCAGTTAGGACTTCCCAGTCAAGTATCCAGTCAACCTTGACCTACTTGACTCTTCTTCAATCAATATCTTATTGTCAAACATCTAAACCCAAACCAAGACTCAGCTTGGTTACCCAGGTCAACCTTGACCTGAGGGATATTGCACCAACACATAACCTATTTGAATTCTAAACACAAAGAGGTAAACCCTAGCTCTGATACCAATTGTTGGTTAATCCTTGGAAAACATACCGGTTCCACTATACAAAAAATTTTTGTACAAGTGTCGAACCTTTCCTTAAATAACCTATTGTGTTCTTTAGAAGTTAAATTAGGAATCGCAGACGAAACTTAACATCATTGATTCCAAATTTAACTTATCTGTTCTTAATGGTTTAGATTTGAATCGCAAACGGAACTTAACACTATTGATTCAAATCCACCTATGTTATTAATTCCATTAAATATTAATTTCCAAAATTGGGTTCCAGGACTGCATGGCGAGGCACATGGCCTTCTTGGATATGGGAGCAACCACCACCGCTTAGTCAAAGCCTTTTAAGGAAAGCTAATATTTAATTTCCTTAAATAACTCTAGGTTAACAAAAAAGAACAATCGAATCACAAATTCGAAAAAGAAGAAAACATAAACTCGAAAAATAAATTTGATAAACTAGATCTAATTGCCTCTTGTATTTAGAATTCTTACAAAGAAAATAACTAGTATGATGCGGAAGAAAATTACTAGTTATACCTTCTCTTTGTAAGCTAATGACCTCGAGATCTTCTGCCTATTCCTCACCTCGCCTTGGACGTCGTGTGGGCGACGATCCTCCAAGATGAACACCACCCAAAAGCTTCCTCCTCTTCTTCTAAAATCTGACCACCACCACCACAAAGGAGAAGAGAGCAAAGGGAAAGGGAGAAGAGAGAGGGGCCGGCCACCAAGAGATCTCCAAGCAAAAGAATAAGAGTTGTATCTCATGAAACCCCCTCACTCCTTCTTTTATATTACTTGCCCAAGGTAAATAAGGAAAAAAAATTTACAAAAAATAAAATCATCCAAGAGTTTTTCCTTTCCCCTTTTTATTTTTCCTTTTCTTTCCTCTTGATTGAATCAATCACCAATTTTGATTTTGTGATGATTTTATTTATTTTATTATGGTCGGCCACTTGCTTGGGCACCAAGCAAGGTGGCCGACCACCTCATCAAGAGGAATAAGAAATATATTTTCAAAATTTTACAAGAAGAAATCTTCTTATAAAATTTACAAGCTCTCTTTCCTAAAGTAGGAGTTAAAAAAAGAAAGTTCTAAAAATTAAAACCATGTTTTAAAATTTAAAATTTCTCTTATAAAATTTATTTTTTAATATGATGATAGAAAATTTAAATTTTAAAACTTATCTTCCTTTTTTTCTTATACCATGAAGATGGTTAAAAAAAGGAAAGTTTTAAAACTTTTAAAACTCTCTATTAAAACATGTGGCCTAATTCAAATAAGGAAAGTTTTAAAAATTAAAATATCTCTTTTAAAACTTGTAGTTTTCTTCAAAGAGAAGATTTTAAAAATTCAAAACACCCCTCCTATTTGAATTATTCTTGGTCGGCCCCTACATGCTTGGTCACCAAGCAATAGGGTCGGCCCCTATAAAGAGGATGTGGCCGGCCCTTGCTTGGTCACCAAGCATTGGACCGGCCCACTTCTTGGACATCAAGAAGAGCCTTACATTTGGATGGACTTGAGGCTATAATGAGGCTACGACAGGGACCTAGAGGATAAATTAGTTTTGGCCTTCCGATGAGCTTGAGTATCCCATGCTCGCCCCGAACACACAACTCAAGTTCATCGATAATAACTCATTCCACTAGAGAGTTATTACCGCACTACCGCACCAATCCCAAATTACATTATGGGCTCCTTCTTATTATGAGTGTGTTAGTCTCCCTGTATTTAAGATTACGAATGTCCACTAATTAAGTAAGTTACTGACAACTCACTTAATTAATATCTAGCTCCAAGAGTAGTACCACTCAACTTTATTGTCATGTCGGACTAAGTCCACCTGCAGGGTTTAACATGACAATTCTTATGAGCTCCTCTTGGGGACATTCTTAACCTAGATAACTAGGACACAGATCCTTCTATAATCAACAACACACGCTATAAGTAATATCATTTCCCAACTTATCGGGCATATTGATTTATTGAGCTAAACCTCACCCTTTGATAAGTCAAAGAAATACATATTAAATATATGTGCTTGTTATTATATTAGGATTAAGAGCACACACTTCCATAATAACTAAGCTCTAGTTCTTTTACTAAGTCAGTACAAAAAGAACTTGCCTAAATGGTCATACTCAATACACTTAAAGTGTATCAGTGTAATTTATTAGTCAAGATAAACTAATACTTAATTATACTATGACTATTCTGATGGTTTGTTCCTTTCCATCTTAGTCGTGAGCAACTTGTTTATAATTTATAGAGAGCCGACAACATGATCTTCTGAGTGTGACACCACACTCCATATTATCTACTATATAAATTAATTGAACAATTACATTTAACAAATAAATACAGATATTGACCAATGTTATTCTTTTATTTCAAAAATAAATGTTTACAAAAGCTAGGCTTTTAGTATACACTCCATCACTTCTCCAGCTCCATTCAAGATATTTCGGCCAGAGTGGTTTTGTTCCGACAAGGCTCTTCATTAAGAGGCAAGGGATTCCGACAGAAACTCACTCAAGCATATAGTGCTTTATCTCATTTCTGGCAGAACTTCACTGTTCCTTCATCTTAATTCTGGCAGCAACTCAACCTTAGCAAAATAGTGAGGAGGAGGACAACACATTCCATAGTTGTTCGTGATCAACTCAGTCAGTCGTCTTTGTTGATACGCCCCGGAGCTAGTAGTTCTATCTCTAGGCTCTTCGTGTGATGGCGGAGGGTAGCCAAATGGAGTTGATTGTGGAAGAGAGATTGGTTAATTTAGTTGATTTTCTTGTTTGTTTCATGTGTTATTTCGTTATTCATATTTGATTGTCTAGTGTTGCAACTTTGCTAGTTTCATTTATGCATGATGATCTTGTATCATAGTGTAACAATGTGGTACAGGTTTAGCTTTTATACAGTGTTAGATTTTGTTTAATTATTGTTAAGTTGTTTAGTCAATTGCTTTTGTTTGATTGTCGTTTTCCTTATGCAATTTGTGTTTTTTGCTTTTGTTTCATGTTATGCCTATTGATGATGATTCTCGTATTGTAGTGTGATAATATGGTGTAGGGATAGTCTTTGATAGTTAGCTAGGTTTGATAGTTGATTTCATTTATGTATGTTTATGGTGTTTGTAGTGTAGAGTGACACTGCGCTATGAGCTCATCATTACTTGTTAGATAGGATTTCATTTACTGTATTAAGTTTAGAGAACAAAACCTCCAACAAAAATCTCCTTGTTTGGCTTTGTCTAAAAATAAATGTCTTGCCATTAGTTCTGCGAGAGAGACGATTTGGACCTCTATTATACTACCTTAGTGTAGGTTAAGAGGTTCGGTTGAGTAGAATTATTAATTTGATCTGAGCGAGTGATAGTTGCAACCTAATCAAGCCCCTTTTATAATGCCTCTTGTAATCTCTGCATTTAATGAGAGATCATATCACCGCTTGATAACCTGTTTAATCATTATACTTTCGTATCCTACAGTCTCATCATAGGTATGAGGGAGTATTGCATATCCATGCAAAGATACAATATTCTAATTTTCAAACAAACTCACGTGTTGTATTAATGGTGAAATAGGCTCATGGGTCGGAAGGCCTATTGGACTACTAGTTAGAAGATGAGCTATAAATAAGGATCATAGTTTCTCATGAGGAGTGGATGAACTATGATAGTATCCCTGGGGGGAGTTGAGCCTTACGAACAGCTGACATACTAGGGCACGACCCCTGATAGCATTTCGGTGATGGGGAGTAGAGCCCCCAAATAACTTGTAGATTAGGACGCGGGGCCCCTGACAGCATGTCCGATCGATATCAGCCATTCGGGAGGTGATGGGGAGTAGAGCCCCATAAATAACTAGCAGACTGGGGCACGTGCCCCTGAGAGCATGTCAGATCGGCATCAACCAATCGAGAGGTGATGGAGAGCAAAGACTCATAAGTATTCGGCTGAGTGGGGAGTTGGGCCCCTCAGAGTGTCCGATCAGCCCTGCACCAATTGGGATGTAATGGGGAGCAAGACCCCATAAGTATTCGACCGAGCAGGGGGCTGGACCCCTCAGAGTGTCTCATCAACCTTAGCTGATTGGGATGAGGGAATTCCCACCGAATAGATTCCTCGATCCTTTTCTTATCTTGTCCTTTTGACTGCCACTTACTCTAATCCCCTTGACATATGGACCCCACTTGGGGTCCCTCCTCATTGGTGATGTTAAAATATAAATAAGTTTCGATTTTTTATTGACCCACGTAAGGAAATTTTTAAAATTACTAAATCATATAGAGTAGTTTCAAAATTACCAAATCACGTACCCATTTCTCATTTTACCTTAATAAGTCGATTGATTTTTTGGATTAGTTAAATCAATTTCACTCTGTGCCAAAGCATCAAAATTTTGAGCAAATCAGTTGGCTGATTTAGTTTTTTTTTTCAAAGTCAATTTTAAGTAAAATTAGTTGATGTACCAAATGATCTCAGATTGATATGAAATTAATTCTTATATATTCGGCTATCTCTCCTGATTATATCCATGTCCTCAAATGTTAATTTGATGTTTGGTACATCACTTATTTTGCCCAAAATTGGTTGATGGACTAAATGACATCAGATTAATATAAAACTAGTTTCTATGTGTTCGTCTACCTCTTTTGATTATATCCATGCCTTTAAATGTCAATTTAACTCAATATATTGAGAGCAATAATTTTTTGAATATGAATATATTTGAAAATTTTAATTTGTGTTAAAAAAAATCCGGCCAATGGACCAAACTACCTCAGATTGACATAAAACTAAATTCTATGTGTTTGTCTAGTTCTACTAATTATATCTATATCCTAAAATATCAATTCAACCTAATATATTGAGAGCAATAATTTTTTAAATATTAATTAAATATTTTAAATATTTTTATATTTAAAAAATCATTACTCTTAATATATTGAGTCAAAATGATATTTGAGGGCAAAGATATAATTAGGAGAGGTAGTCGAACATATAGGAATTGATTTCATGTCAATCCAAGATCATTTAATTCATTAGTCGATTTTGATCAAAATCGACCGATGGACTAAATGACCTCGAATTGATATAAAACTAGTTTCTATATGTCCATCTACCTCTCCTATTATATCCATACTCTCAAACCTCAATTTGATTCAATATATTTAGAGCAATTATTTTTTAAATATAAAAATGTTTTAAAAATTTAATTTGTATTCGAAAAATTTAATTGATTGACCAAACGATCTCAGATTGAGATGAAACTATATTTTATGTATTTGGCTAGTTCCCCTGATTATATACATGCCCTTAAACATCAATTTAACATAAAATATTAAGAGTAATAATTTTTTGAACACAAATTAACTTTTCCAAACATATTTATATTCAAAAAATTATTGCTCTCAATATATTGAGTTGAACTGATGTTTGAGATTATGTATATAATCAGAAGAGGTAGACGAATACATAGGAACTAGTTTCATGTTAATCAAAGGTCATTTGGTCCATCAGCTGATTTTGGACAAAATTAGTTGATGGATCAAATGACCTCGGATTGATATGAAATTAGTTCCTTTGTGTTTGTCTATCTATCCCGATTATATATATGCTGTCAAATGTCAATTCAACTCAATATACTGAGAACAATGATTTTTTAAATATAAATATATTTTAAAATTTAATTCATGTTTAACAAATTATTACTTTCAATATATTAGGTCAAATTGATATTTGAGGGTATGGATAAAATCATGCATGAGAACTAGACAAATACATAGGATCTAGTTTCATGTGAATTCGAGGTCGTTTGATATCAACTAGATTTTTTTAACATAAATTAAAAATTTTAAATATTTTCATGTTCAAAAAATCATTATTCTCAATATATTGAGTCAAATTGATGTTTGAGTGCATGAATATAATTAAGAGACATAGACAAACACATAAGAACTAATTTCAATTCAATCCGAGGTCATTTGGTCTATTAGTCAATTTTGGACAAAATTGACTGATAGATCAAATGATCTCGGATTGACATGAAACTAGCTCCTATGTGTTCTTCTATCTCTCCTTATATCCATGCCCTTAAACGTATATTTGACTCAGTATATTGAGAGCAACGATTTTTTGAATACGAATATGTTTGAAAAATTTAATTCATATTCAAAAAATCATTGCTCTCAATATATTAGATCAAATTGATATTTGAGGGCATGTATATAATCAGGAGAACTAGCTGAACACATAAGATCTTGTTTCATGTCAATCCAAGGTTATTTGGTCCATCAGCCAACTTTTTTAAACACGAATTGAATTTTTCAAATATTTTCATGTTCACAAAATGATTACTCTCAATATATTTAGTCAAATTGATGTTTTAGGGCATCGATATAATCAAGAGAGGTAGACGAACACATAAGAACTAGTTTCATATCAATTCGAGATCGTTTAGTTTATCAGCCGATTTTGGAGAAACTCGGCTAATGGATCAAACGACCTCAAATTGATATGAAACTAGTTCTTATGTATTCGCCTATCTCTCCTGTTGATATTCATGCCCTTAAACATAAATTTGACTTAATATATTGAGAACAATAATTTTTTAAATATGAATATGTTTAAAAAATTTAATTCATGTTTAAAAAATTATTGCTCTTAATATATTGAGTCAAATTAACATTTGAGAGCATGGAATAATTTAATTCATGTTTAATAAATTATTACTCTTAATATATTGAGTCAAATTAACATTTGAGAGCATGGAATAATCAAGAGAGGTAGAATAACACATAGAAATTGATTTTATGTCAATTCGATCATTTGACCCATTAGTCAATTTTGGACAAAATCAGTTGATGGACCAAATGACCTTGGATTTGACAAAATCAGTCGATGGACCAAATAACCTCAGATTGACATGAAACCAATTCTTATATATTCGTTTACCTCTTCTGATTATTTCTATGCCCTCATCTCAACCGTCAATTTTACTCAATCTATGGAGAACGATGATTTTTTGAACATGGAAATATTTAATTTAATCCATGTATAAAAAATTATTGCTCTCAATATATTAGGTTAAATTGATGTTAAGGATATGAATATAATCAGAAGAACTAGCTGATTATATAAGATCTAGTTTCATGTCAATTCGAGATTATTTGGTGTAACGATCCAATTTTCCCTATTTCAAGTTCTAAAAATCCTTATTAATACTTAGAAATGCTATAGAAATATTCTAGAGATTTTTAGAGTATTTTTACGTAATTTTTGGAGATCGTTTGATATTTTTACTAAACGAAAGAAGTTTCGACAAAAAATGTCTGAGCCGAGATTCGAACCCGAGACCTCCGGCCGAACCCGACTTTAACCAAATCCAGCTAGCCAACTGTTCCGCAAATGTTTTATAAAAGAATATGGAACGAGATATATATAAGTTATAATTAAAACCGAAATACCTAGGTTTAAGAGGGTTAAGTTATTTTCTTTTCCTCTCCTCGCCCGAAACCCTCTTCTACTCTCACGCACGCGCGGCGCGGCGATTTTCTGCTCTCGGGCGAAAAAGGCGACGGAGCTAGGTTTCCTCCCTCCAGCGGCCGACGAAGGCTTTCTTCCGGCGAACCTTGCTAATTTTGATCCTCTCATCGAGGAGAGCTCGTAGGCACGAGGAAGAGGTCGGGAAGTTCAAGTTCCTCCGAACCCTAAGTCGTCACCTTCTCGGTTGTAAGTCCAAGCAAACCGCTGTAAGTACTACTCACCTGTGGTAGGAGTTGCTCCGAACTTAGGGTTTTCGTTTCCTTTGTTTCGGATTTTACTGTGCAGAATGGTTGCTAGGGATTTAGCCGTGTAGTTAATGAGCATGAACAACTCCTTAGTCAAGTATGCAGTGTTAGTTTCCTTGTTATTCAATTAGCATGAGAATTTTGAGTTTTGTGATTGATATGCTTCAATTGTGATAATCCGAACAGCCCTCTAATTCTAGCACCTAGTTCATGTTTTAAGCATGTCTGTAGCACTGCAGTGTTGTATCCTTGTATATCTACCTATTGCCCATAAATTCCAGCAAGTTTGTTTTTCTTTTGAGCCATGCAGATGGGCATAAACATCCCTTGATCTTTAGCATTTCAATTTTTGGTAATCCTGGTTAATTAGTAGGCCTGATCAGCAGGTTATCTAAGTGGCAATATTAGTTTTTGGTGCTATTCTTGAATACGAACAACCCTATTTTTCCAGCATTACAATTCTGAATTCTTTGCTTATTTTAGTTAGCATGAATAGCCATATTATAAGGATTTGGGATTTGTTTGTTTTGCTACCTTATCTAGCATCCCAGTATTTAGTTCCTTGTAGTTTTGTAATCTTCCTGTACTACCATAAGCACAAATAGCATTTTCCTTGCTACTCAAAGAGCACGAACAACCCTTTATTTAGTTAGAATGAGTTTAGCATTTTCCTTGCTACTCAAAAAGGCAAGAACAACCTTTATTTAAAGTATGTAGTGTTAGTTTCTTGGTTTTCTTGAACATGAACAACTATTAAGCTTATCTTGTAGTTTGATTGACTTTGCTTTATTTTTATAGCATGCTCAGTTAGTTGCAATTCTCTACTTGTTAGATATACTTACAGTGTTCTAGTAAACTCTATTAGGGGATTATGAGAAGTTATGAGTAGAGAAAAGACCAAGGTCTAGTTAGAAAAGATAACAAGTAATTTAAAGTAAGAGACTAGTACCCGACTTCCAAGGTTGTCGTTAAACAAATTCAGGTGACCAATTTCAAGGTCTTGGCCCTGGTAAGACCAAGGTCTTTACCCTCATAGGACTGGAGGCTCGCTACCTCAGTCTCTATTAGAGAGCGCGCATTTGGTACTAAGCCTGGGCACAAGAAAGAGAAGAAGAAAGTTAAATATTAATTTCAAGTATGAGGATATAAGTAAATGAAACAAGTATCACCTATGTTTAGAACTAGCAAAGTTTAGCTCTTATAATTCTAAGCATACAGTATTGGTTTTCATTTGCTTCCTTATGAGTTTATTGAGCATGATTAGCTTTATTTCCAGCATGCAGATTTATTCTTGTATATCATGAGTATGCAGATTATTTAGTGCTTTGCTATTCGATGAGTATGTGTAGCTTTTCTTTATAGCATTTCAGTTTTAGCATCCTTTGTATCTTATGCACTTTTGAGTTTTTGTGAGATAGTTTAGTACTTACTAAGCATTTCACTTATAGATTTATTTTCCTCCTACTGCAGATAAAGGAAAAGCTAAAGTATAAAGAGGAAGGCGACAAGGAGGATGCGTGATGGATGTGTGTGATGTTAAACTATGGAAGCCTCGGGACTTGGCTAAGAAGTTGTTTAGAGTCCTTCTTTAATGTTATTAGAGAAGTTGAGATTGTTAAAGAGTTGTTTCCTTTTTCTTATGTTGCTAATTGAGTTTATTCTGCATTGTTAGTTTGGTTGTTCCCCACTGTTGGAGCTTTATTCATTTGCTATTACTAGAATAGTTTTTTTTAAGTTGTTGTGTCTTATTACTGCGTGGTTGTGAAATATATATACCAGCCGCATGTGACTGATGGTTTATTTTGCATGTATTGATGATTATTGTCACCGGTACAGGGGAGATTCTGTTGAAATTTTTCGGTAGGAACTTCTCTGGGGTCGTGATAAATTTAAGTGTTGCTAATAATAGCATAAGTAACACTAGTAAGTAGAGTAATAGATAAGTAACGGTCGCCCTTAGAGAGTAGTAGTATAGATAAGAAGAGTGGTCGTTACATTTGGTCTATTAGTCGGATTTTTTAATACAAATTAAAATTTTTAAATATATTCATGTTAAAAAAAATTATTACTTTTAATATATTGGGTTAAATTAACATATGAATACATTCCTTTCAATATATCGAGTTAAATTAATATTTGAGAACATAAATATAATCCGGAGAGGGAGAAAAATATATATAAACTAATTTTATGTTAATTCGAAGTTATTTAGTCTATCATCTAATTTTGAACAAATACGGCTGGTGTATGACATTTGAGGGCATGAATATAATCAGGAGAGATAGTAAAATACATATGAAATAGTTTCATGTCAATTCGAGGTCGTTTGATCCATCAAATAATTTTATCTAAAATTAATTTAAAAAAAAACCGTAAATCAGTCCACTAATTTATTCAAAATTTTAACGTTTTGATATAGAGCAAAATCGATTCGACTAATCTAAAAAATTAATCAATTGATAAGAATAAAATGAGAAATAAATATGGACAGGATCCTTTGGACCTGTACCCTTGGTCCATTCTTGGACCAGAGGTACCTCATAGGTGGGATCCCTTGGATCTTACTTGTATAATAGGTGGGGTTCAAAGGATCCCACCAATAAATAGAATGATTTATCATTTGAATTGTACTTTACCGTGTAGAGGATCCGTGCTCAAATAGATATATGAGTTAATAATTTTGAAACTATTCTATATGATTTAATAATTTCAGTTAAGTAAAAAAAAATTTAAACTCTATGTTTTTTAAAAAAAATATGATGCTTTTTAAATGATTTTTTTAAAACATTAATTATTTTATATGAATTATATTTGTAATTTTATTTCTTTTTTGTTAACAAAAGTGTATTATTTCCCTTTTGGGCAAAAATATTTGGATTGAGGGATGGCATTATGGATTCGGTCCGGCTCAATGGAGTCAGACAATGTTCGAACCGGATCGGGATGGTCAGACCGCCCTCTCAGTGCCCACTGCTCATCGAATATTCGAATTGTAGGGTTTGACGAGAGAAGCGTTCGTGTTCAAGGACGTTTCCGTCCGTTACGCGCCAAATTCCGGCGCGAAATTTTTTGTTCCGTTCTATTAATCAACCCAATCCAAATCATCCCTCCGCTCTCTCTCTCTCTCTACGTTCCCGCTGCGCTGCGATCTGGCGATCGATAATGCACAGCTAGGAGTCCGTCTTCACCTCTTCCACTCTTCCTATCAGGCAAAAGGGGCGCTTCCGCCCAGGTTAGACTCCCTTTTCTTCCTCCCGGTATCAGGGTTTTCTCGAGGTTTATCTACACGTAGATTTTGCATTTCTGTTTGATATATAGTCGAAATACATTTACCGTGTTTGCGATGTTTAATCACCATGGGACTTCCCATCTATTTTTTTTTTTATAAAAATTCCATGATTCGGAAAACTCAGCTGGCAGCTGTTCTGCCGCTCTATTTGCCCTAAGCCAAAGTTTTTTTTTTTCCCTTTTGAATGACAACTGATTTGGAGGAAAATCTAGTTGCTCGTTTCTTAATGTTTGCGTTATTCTAATTTGGACTCAGAAAATTGCAATTTTTCCCCCTGTTTGCATATCAAATACATAGAGCATATGTCATAACGTTAACTATGTTCTCTGCCTGTTCTGTTAGCTATGTTCTCTGAGGGATGAATCCTATATTTTCGATTAAACAGGAATAATCTTGGTAAGAACCAAGTGGACCTGGGGAGTTGAAGAAGAAATTGATCTTTTTTGCCCAGGCGTTTTAATTGCAACTTACAAAGATTCACTTGTGTCCCTTCAACAATGAGGGACTCAGTGTCTAGACATCACAATGTGCAGCCCACAAGACGATCTTCCAGACTCAAATTCTTGCGTGAAGTATATGAGTCGGATGTTAGAAGAGAGGATGGATCTACAGATATTCAGAAACACGTTAACAAGGCTGGTCCTGGTCTTACTAAGCGGATAAAAATCGAGATGGTGGAAAAAGAAGATGAAACATTTTCATTCAAATCAGGCGAACAAGACAAATCTTATCCTTATGGTACCTTTGATGATCAAATTGACATTCCTTTGAAGGATCTGCGCAAAAGGTGCAGAAATAAGACACAGAAGTTCCCAAAAGCTGTTTCTCCTCTAGAAGTTGTCCATGATGATTACTCAAATAATGATCAATCTGTAGAACAAGAAGAGCCTGATCTCGAGGAACCTATTATTAAGTTGAAGCAAAGACATTTAAAAGGATCTATGGCACACAATAAGCGAAGAAAATCTGCATCAGTGTCTTTGGATCCTTTGGTTTCGACCTCTTTATCATATCAACTCGCAGATATCAAACAAGGTTTTTTACTTGCTGTAAAAGATGACACAGTAAACAAAGTGAAAGATTCAGAGGACACCATACATCAAGACTTGAAAACAACCGGAGGTGAATCTCCTGAAACCCTAAACACCATACTTGATAATTTAATTTTTATTTTTTACCTTTAGATACTGAAACTCAAAATCACTGTCAACCCAGATGGCAAATTCTATGCATGGCAATGTTAACTAGTTCCTTTTTGAAGAAAAAAATTCTGTCCAATTTTAGATAGTGTTTCTCAAGACAATTTTGGGGTATTGCAGGGACACACTTCTTGAAAGATGGTTCACCCATTGTTTTAAAGGAAGATCCTGTTGGCGCTGAATCTCATAGTAAAACTGAAGATTATCATTCTGTCTCTGCTACCTCAACAATTGGTTCGTTTCAGAAAGACTATCAATTAGCTTCTGTTGTCCAGCAGTCTCCAAACTCAATACTCAGAAACACTAGTAATAGCAAATGCTTGACAGTTAGTTTCCCTGAAAGTCATGGTGTTCCTGTGGAATCTTTTGAACTTCCACGGGATATACCTAATGATGATGTTTCTGAAAAGAAACAGCTTCCTCCCATGCCTAGTAAATCTCAATTATATCAAGCCGGTGGAGAATCCACAGACGATAGTGAACCTGAAAACAGTATGAGCATTCATGATATTGACAAAGAACATATTAGTTCATTGCCAAACCAGAATGATATTCCATCAGTTTCACAAGACATGAGAGTTTCTCCTGATTGTTGCAATGAGGAGGCCATCTCTGCTCCAGTGGAGACTCATCTTGCTAACAGGAGTGAAAATGAGAATCAAAGGACGTCCTTGCTGGATGAAATTACTCATGGGATTCAAGTGGAAGAGAATAATTCTCCTAGTAAGTCAACGTATATTCAGGTGAAAGAAGTGACCAACAATCATAACCTAGGATGCAAAGAAGTATATGGATTAGCAGAAATATTTTTGTGCGGGAAAGAAAATCCATGCTGTGATTTAATTAATGATGCATCAACTGCAAATTTACGGCAACCTGTACCCTTCTCACAGACGTGTTCCATTGCAGTGAACAAGTTATGTAGTGCGGTTGAAAGTTTGACTAAGGCGGAATCTTTCTGTGAAGTGGAAAACAGTTTGAAAGAGCAAGTAGAGAAAAGAACTGATTTCTCTTCGCAAGTTTCTAGTTTAACTACTTCAGATGGATTGGCCAAACTTAATGTACAATCTCTTGCAGTAGCTCCTCTGTCTGCCAATCCAAGCAGTGTTCTGCAATACACCAATAATAATTCAGTGAAGAATACAGACAACATAAATTATGCAGTTCGGGAAAAGTTTGTTGCAACTTCAAATCAAGAAACTATGAGTTCAATATCTCTTGTGGATGAAACAAGGAATGAACAACCGGAATGTGCTGAAGAGATGTTGGAAGATCATAGTCCAATAAAGTTGTTATCATATAGGAAGGTTTGGTTATTTCTTTTTGCATTTGAATTTTTCTCACCATCTAAATAATAGAAGCTTACATTTATCCTTTGCTGTGTAGCAGACACTTTCTCCAACCTCTCAGGAAAAGCTTTGTCAAGTTTTGAGTGATATTGGCTTGCAAGATGTCAGTCAATTAACTGGTAGGTATTATTTTGGCGTGTGCTTGAGTTTGTTTCCTTGTTCTCATTTTCGCTGACCACTGTTCATTTGGATGACAGATTCACCAGAAAAAAGTAAGAGGCTGTCATTAGACAAATGGACCAATGTGATGAAACCCTCATGCATTCCAAGTAAGAAGGAAGCTCAATTGCTCATGGACCATGATCATACATATAAGAAGCATTGGGATTGTTCAAATGGCACTCCAATTGGGAAAAGAACTCTCAAGTTCCAGGAAATTTCTGGAAAGATGCCTTCTTGCATGATGCATTCGACATCTGACATGCATATGGAGAAGGTTATTGAATTTTCACAGCAGCAGATGCATGACATAGAGAGAATTGCTACACAGCTCTTGAAGAAATTGAATACCATGAAGACCATTGTCGAAACAAATGTCACTTTGCAAGCACCATCTTCCCTAGATGCATCATTTACTTCCGAAGAGGTACAGTCATTTCAGCTGCATTCCATTTATAAGAAACAATCTGTTTTTACAATTTCGCAACATTTACACTGCCTGAGCATGTTTGGCAATTATTAACGCAAGGGAAGGCAATGAAACAGTAGGATAAGCTACTAGGATAGCAAAGTAGAAGGGAGAGGATGGCAGTCCCTGTAAGTTGGAGAAAGAAAAGGGAAGAATAAACCTAACTTAAAAAAACAAGGCCTAGACGCAAACTTCATTTCTTCACTGGAATTCTCCCATCTTTATCTATTGTGGTCAACTCTTTTTTTCCTACCATAATTTCTTGGTGTAGGACTAGCAAAAATGAAGAACTTGAATGTTATGTCGAAACATTCTTCTGGATCCAGGTTGTTTTCAACTTTTAAGAAACTACTAACTTTTATTCACTTAGGATCATAGTTATCCTTTCATTCTTCCATGTGGTGCTTATGTCTGATCCGGCTTACCTTTCTTGTTTCATGGTATTAACTTGTTCCATAATTGTTTTACCAACCCACTGCAAGCTCTTTTCCCTGCCAATGTTATACAGCTAACACTATGGCTTGATCTGATGATACTGTTCATCTGTAAATTTGACAGATAAAGGCAGCTGCTGAAGATGTTTCTGAACTCGAAAAGACCACTAAGAAATGGTTGTCTATAATGAAAAAGGACTGCATTCGTTTCTGTAAAATAATGGTAAAACTTCAAATTTTTTCTCTTCTCATAACAACAATCCAAACACCTCAAACTGGATACATGATACCATTTTGTGTTAACTGCAGAGATCGACAGAAAACAAATCAACTGTTCCTGCCAACGGCACTCAGAAAAGGAGGAGAATAACATTTGCTGATGAAGTTGGCGGCAAGCTCTGCCATGTCAAAGTTTTCAAACAGCAACCACCATCGCCATCCACAGCACGTGAAAGCGAGCACGAGATGGCTGGTTAGTATCAAAATGAAAGCCCCAAAAGGCAATAGACTAGAAAAACCACTCAACCCCTGAATTCTTTGCACAAAAGACCTCTATATTTGACAATTTCTGTTTGACAGATATTCATACCATGCTCGATGAGCTCGAGTTGCTTTCAGATTGTTGTAATTTGATAAGTTGTTTGTAATAAAATTTATGAGTATATTTTTGGCAGCATGTTGATTCTGAAATCCGATAAGTAATTACTGGCTTCCATTAGTGTCACCGATCATCATCGGATTCACTAGAATTAAAAGGGATAATAATTTCTTTCTTGTGCTTATCCACCTGTTTACAGCGAACAGTTCGGACAACTCTGCCTTCAAATTTTGTCCCTAACTTCTTAACTTGTGCAATTATAATAAATAAGCAGGAGATGTTCTTGACCTGTACTCATAAATGCAATGCTCATTAACTTAGTGAAGACATTGGAGTGGCCAAAAGGTAAAGCCAAAGGGTGATAGTTCCTTTGAGGAAGAGGACACACAAAATAGCTTCGGGCTTTGCTCCAAGGGCTCAAGTTCAAACACATATTGTTTGGTACATCCTGCTAAAGTCACATTAACCTCTCACAAATGAGAAACACTTACTATGACAACCATGCCATGCCTCATCTTTTTGTTTGTCTCTTTCTCTCAGTCTTGTAGTTTTCCAAGGTTTTGGAAGATCTGGGAGATCAATTGGTCCCTCGCTGATTTCACTGTGGGAGGTGTGCTCGTATTTGGCCTCTCTTTGCATGATTAATCTAATCTATGGTTCTGCACTGTTGACTTTTCGTATGTGACATTAATATTTTGGCAGTGATTGCAGAGGTACGGAGACCTTCACGAGAGGGTTTTTGTTGTGGTTTTGGATGCACTCCATTTCTCCTCATCTGGGGCGAAGGATTCTAAACTGTGCTTCTTCGGCTCCTGTGAATGATGAAGGTACGGGTACCTTTTAGCTTTAGGCGTTATTAATTTTGATTTGCCAGTTGACATGCTGCAAAAAAGATGTCTTCAATAATTCTGTGTCTCGAGTGAAGGTGGATGAACAAAATCATTCATGACGTGACGCCCAAAGCCAAGTGTCTCTCCGTTTTGTTCGGTTTTCAACAGAAAGGACACAGCTGTGGCATTAGAGAAAAGGAAGAGAGCCTGAACAACGGGTTCAATTGTCATTTTGTTCAATCCGTTCAGGGTTGGCAGGGATTGGGATGAGGGTAATTACTTTTGCCATCATTTTATTTCGGATTCGACTCGATTCGGACTTCGGAAAATTTTGAAATTTTTAGTTCGGATTCAACTCGATTCAGAACTCGGAAGATTTAAAATTTTTAACTCGAAAAATTTAAATATATTCATGAACTATTTGAACTATTGCTCAAATAAGGACTCAGAAAAATTAAAATTTATTTATTTAATATATAATTATATTATATTAATAAAATATTAAAATTCGCGAGCGGCTCACGAGCTATCAAACTAAATAATTTGAGTTCGAATTTGACTAAAAAAAATTCAAACATATTCGAATTAGATTTGAATTCGATAAGTACATATATGAATCAAATATTTATCAAACCGATTCAAAAACTTATGAATCAACTTGATTTATTTACACCCATAATCCACACCATACACCTCATACCTCGGGGATATGGATAACGGCTAGTACCACCTTTGATGTGATTCATTGATATTGATTAATTAATTAACCTCCAAGTAAGAACAGCTCCAATGGATAACAAATCTGAGAAAAAACTAATTGTCATGCAAATTTAACACAGTGCAACGACGGGTGATTTGACTCGTCACCCACCATAACCCAACCCAAATAAAGACACCTGAGAATATATGTTCTCTCACACGTCCAATTCTTTGCCATATTTGTGCTGCTGCACGCTTTTTTTTTTTTTTTTTATGGCTCCCGAGATTCTTAAATACAATTAATAATAATAATAAAATTTGATGGTCACGTATAAGTTTATTTTTCTTTTAAGAAAAAGGTAAAAAGAAAAAGGAAATCTTTTGCGCATCTCTAAGCTCTTTGGCCCTTCCTGGTTGGCCCCATCCGGACCCCTCCTCCCAAAATATACCTTCCGAGTCAATTTGCTGAAATTTCAATATAATTCTTCAATTGAGCACCGGCGGTGAAAGATTGAATCTCAGCGGAATCGGACGGTCGAGACCTCTTCGTAGGATACCCGTTCTGGAGATTTAAGTAAGGTTTTGCTCTGATTTATACGCGCAAGTAAACGCCAAAGCTTTCCTTCGTTCTCCTATTTTATAAAACCCTTCTCCAGCGGAAAGGGAGGGCAGCGGAGAATCGACGCGTGACCATGATGATGCTTCTCCTGCCGCACAGAGAAGAGGAGGAAGAGGGAGGCGCGGCCGGGCGGCGGCGGTTCCCTATCAATGACAACGCCGATCTTCTCGCGGAGGTGCTCGGCCGCCTCGACGGCCGCTCGCTGGCGGTGGCCGGGTGCGTCTGCCGCCTCTGGAGCGCCGTCGGCCGCCGGGAGGCCGTGTGGGAGGCCGTCTGCCACCGCCACGTGGCCGTCGGCCGAGCGGGGGCGGCGGGCGGGACGCGCTCCGTCGTGGCCGCCCTCGGCGGGTACCGGCGCCTGTACCGGCTCTGCATCGGGCCGGCGCTGGACCGGCTCGCCGGCGTCCGGAGGCAGGGTCCGGCAGTGTCGTCGGCAGCGCGCCACGTGTCCCTCTCCCTCGCGCTCTCGCTCTTCTCCATCGACTGCTACGAGCGGCTCGGCGGCGTGGGCGGGAGGCAGCAGCAGCCCCCGGCGTCGCTGCTGTTCCTGTGCAAGCCGGTCGACGTGTCTTGATCTAGGCCTCTCGATTTCAACACCGGAGCTCTGTCCGCCGTTGGATCGGTCGAACCATTATTTATTGCAAGGGGAAAAAGAAAATAATTCGATAAAATCTACTAGTATTTCTAAATCCTGATTCTATGCCTATCTTCTCCATGTCTCTCATTGGTTGAGCATTTTTTTTTTCTATATAATTTTGTTGGTAGAACATATACAAATTTGATATCAATCTCTCTCACAGGTCCTTCAACACCAGCAATTAAAAGGAAGTTATAAATTAATTAATTATGATCGATAGTGAACTCACTGTGCTGCCTCAAAATTGTTCCAACTAACTTGGCTGGGTTTGGTATTTGATAAATGTGGTGGCCATGGAACATGACAAACATTATCGGGTTCTGGTATATATCGGCAGAACATGGACTGGCCAATAGAAAGACACGTTGAATGTTCTGGAAGCGACCGCGACTCTAGCCGGGGTGCATTTCGGCAACAAATTTGGTTGGACCTGACTCGAAGAATTTAGGGCCAAAGCTCGGGAAAACCGCAAGCAGGCATGCTCCATAACTTACAAGGCTTGGAAGCATAATTCAACTATTAGTCTTGGTATCAAGCAACTAGCAATGTCAAGCGGCTCAGTGGAACCCTAAGATTGTTAAGTTTTCTCGGTAGAAACATGCGCCGCATGAGTGGTTGGGTCGCTTCCTATCAGTCCAAGTTGGACCTTGTTGGCCGGTACGAGACCGAGTTTGTCCAATTGAGATTCGTACTTTCTGCTTGCTTCCTTCTATAGAAATGTAAGCCATTGAATGAATTTAGGATAACATGAGCATATCTAAGATTTAGAATAAATAATAACACACACTATATCAATTATCATAAAATTTTTATTATCTTTAATTTTTTATTATTTTCTTCCCTTTTTTATTTTTATTATTATATATATAAAATAAGTAGAAGAAGAGAGATTGAAAAGAATGAGTGGAAGGAGAAATATTATTTTATTTTTAGAATAGAAATTTCATTTCCTAAATTTAGAAAATTAATATTCATCAAATCTAAATTTAGAGAACAGATAGAATAGCTGATGTAAAAATTTTTTAGTTACCCTATTCAAAATATAAAATAAAATATTTGGATAAGATAACTGATGTAAATACTTTAACAACTGTAAGTTGACTTCCGAATTGATCAGGATGTCAATATTAGATTAGGATGAAGTTGGAAATGAGTAATTGTAGTTGAAGAGCCAACTTATGGTTGGATATACTTGAATGGAAAAGAGGTGAAAAGGAAAGAAGATTTATTGTGAATGAGATTTTAATTTCACATTGAGAGTTTCAAGGTATATTGGTTAGTTTATATTGACTCACATGCATTGATGATGCGAATAAATGCATGAGAAGAGTCTCTCTCTCACTTGTAAATGCATAGGGGGGTGGTGAGTCTAGACCGAATTCCACTGAACCAAGTTGACTCGTATGCGAGGATGACCTATGTGCGCCGAATGCTAGACCGTCAAGGCAAAATTTGCCACATGGAATCTTTTTATTTATTGTTCAAGAAGGTAACATAAACATTAACCATTGTTAATGGCAATTTCATAACATCCTAGATAGTAATAGTCGATCATTGATGGCTGACGACTATCATTAATCCTTGGGTATTGAATGGTCATTACTAAGCGTTCAATACAGATGAGACATGATGCTCATATATAAAAAGATACTATGATCTTGAGCAGAATGCATGAAAAAGAAAAGTTGAAGCTCTCCACCTACATCCTCCCTCTCTCTTTTCCGTCATATATCTCATACTCGCCGGTGTACCTATGATAGCAATTGAGTACCCCTCAATTCACCGTGACCACTAGTGCTTGATGTGTATCACAGTTAACTATTGCATCATGAGAAATATACGACTCGAGAAAATCTTGAAGTACAGTCGGAGGTGGGGTGAATCTGTTTCAAGGAAGATGTGCCCATCATAGATCTCAGTCCATTCTATTGCTCAGTTGCTCTATCCACTCGACTGCTTTGTCCGCTTAACTGCTCTGCCTGCTTGTTTGCTCTGCCCCGCTCGACCGCTCTGTACTAGGTCACTCTACAGTTTGCACTCAACACTTGGCATAAACCAGCATCACTGATAGCCTGAGATTATCAACTCAGGTTATCTCTGTTGGGGATCTTGTGTATGGCCGGCTAGAAGGGAGTTGAATAGACGACGCCCCCAATAATTCGCTTCCTATGTATTTGTTAGTTGCGCAGCGGAAATCTAATACTAATTACAAATATGAAAGCTAAACTAAAGACAAGAAGAGAAATGCAAACCGCTAACACGATGTTTAACGTGGTTCGGATATAACTTGCTCTTACTCCACGACTATTCGTAAGGTGAACGATCCCTCAATCCGTCAGTGAATTAGTCTCCGGCAAACTCCGGCTAGCTCAAGCCTCCTTGTGGGTGGAGAAACTTCACCACAACACTCACCAAGATCTCTTGGATTACAAAGAACTCTTGAGTACTTATTGACTACTAATTAGAGTTAGCCATCACTAATTTCGTTAATCTTAGCCAAACTTCCAAACCTTGGTTATATAGGCCACAGGTTGGAAAACTCCGCCTACCAGTCGACTGGTGAAAGTGCTAGTCGACTGCCTTCTGTGGAGATTTGCCTGTTACAACCCAACGGCTCGATACCAGTTGACTGGTGAAAGTACTAGTCGACTGCTCTACACTGACTGAACGAACAAAAATATTCTGTTCGCTCCCAATCAATTGCCCAGTCGTCGACTGCTATTTTCATCAGTCGACTGGTATCCTGAGTACAATCTTTCAGCACTCGAACTCTCACCCTTACGACTCACTTGACTCTTTTTCGTTGCAGCCTTGACTTCTTGTCTTCAAGCCTATTTCCTTTGACTCTCGTCCCTCGGATGTATCCAAACCCGCGACTCATCCCCAATGTCATCCTTTGCGTATGCCTCGAAATCACTTCCCTCGATCCTTATCCTTCTTGTCTTGTCCACGGTCCCTCGGATACTCCATCCTTTACTGAACCCGAAACCATTAAGCTGAGTCATATGTGTATACTACAAACCTGCACACTCACATACACATATCAAATACAAGGATGAACCTAACTTAAACCCTTTGCCCAAATGCCAAAACACATGATCGCACGGACCATTAAGATTACTCCAACAAACTCGATAGATAAATTAAATTTGATTTGATTTAATTATAATTTAGCTAATTCTCTAAAAATCTCCAATGGATTGTGGGTTAATGTGGTTGCCAATCAATTGGATCCATTCGAGCACACAATCGAACAGCCTTGGTTTTGATCGTAGGTAGTTTGCAAGCCAAGATTGTACAATCACCGAAGACGACAAGAGAAAGTAACTCTGAGGATATGCTACATTCTACCTGAGAATAAAAGTACTATCAGGAGATTCGATGTGATCGTTGCAAAATGAATAACAGAAAATATGACCAGGATTGAAAGGGGGAAACAACATAAGAGAAAGGATCAAAGGGGAAGCATTTCAATTCACTTCTAAGTCTCTCTTTAGAGGAGTCCACATCTGCAATTGACGAAGATTAGTGCACAAAAGAACAGGAGTCAAATCGATACCAGGTTGGGATGATGCAGCAGTACAATATGTATTTCCCGGGTAGCTTCTGGAGTATGCAAACTGATCGTCGAGGCTAGTGTTCGACACTATCTCCGTAAACGATATTGCTCCGCTACGGTGCTTAACGGATTGTTGCAATTCGTTCCCAAGATACAACGACGACGAACGTCTCGGAATCGTAGCACTCTGACTTCTGAGACCAGCGAACCTTCTAGTAGACTTCTTGGACTCTTGAATGCACAAGATGAGATGAATGCTTGAGGAAGAGAAGAGAGGATTGAGTGAGTATTCCATCATCTGGAGGGTTCTATTTATACTGAAAGAAGAGGTTGAGTGTCCTTTGAGTGAGTGGATGTGTTCCTTGGGCTGGATCGATCTAGATCATCCATTCTGAAGGGTTGTAACCCTTCACCAAGCCCACGTCAATCTCATCCATCAGATCCGAGGAGTTGTGACCCTCAGATCCCGCCTATTGTCATCGGCCATCGGATCTGGATCCATTGATTCGATGCTTCAGATCAAGTCTCATCCCAAGCCGTCAGATCGTTACTCTTTGCGATCCAACGCTCTAGATCGCATCACAAGCGATCCATCATACCTATTTGATCAACGTTGATCAACGGTAGCCATAGACACGTCACCCGAGTGCCATGTAGGCACTGCAATGTCACCTGGAACATAAATTTAAGCTCCTCAATGCTCCTCGCGACGATGCGAAGTGCGCCTACAAAGCGCCCATTGCGCGCACGTGGCGGGTGGCGGGCTCACAGGTGCGAGCACCTGCTCGCCCTGGGCTAAGGGAGCACCTGTCCTTTTATTTTTGTGTTAACTCCATTAACACATCTTCATTAATAAGTAGAGAACACACTGTTGATACAGTCTGACCTGGATGTTGTTTTGCTGTTGACACTGATTTAAGTTTGTATCAGATATTTAACTCAGATTAATTACTAATCTAGGTTGACTAGGTTGACCTGATTGAGAAAGTCCTAACTGGGATGTTAGGCAGTTGGAAAGTCCTGGTGAGTGAAGCCAGGCAGATTGGAAATCCTGGTGAGTGAAGCCAGGTGAAAACCCTAGTGAGTGAAGCTAGGTGCAAGTCCTGGTGAGTGAAGGCAGGCAAGGGAAAATCCAGATGGATCAAGGGTGATCGGACATCTGGTGTTGAAAAGTCCAAGAAGGAAGCTTGGCATGCGAAGTCAGAGAGGGCTCGGTAGCTCGTTCTCTAGGACCAGATGAAGTCGGAGAGAGCTAGGGAGCTCGTTTCTCCGGACTAGGTCGAGAGGGCTCGACCCGGATGAAACAGAAACTGGATCGGTCGGCACCGATCCCTGGACACCGATCGGTGCGGACCGATCCGGTGAAACTTGGACACCGATCGGACCGATCGAGAATCGATCGATGGCTATCGAAGGACATCGATCCGCATCGATCGATCGATCGAGCTCTTACGGAGACGACTGCTGGAGATCGATTAGGAGGCTGTAAGCGTTTGGGAAGAACGCTATCTGATCGGTCTCGGGACCGATCAGATTAATGCCTGATCGGTCCGCAGATCGATCAGAAGCTGCGCGGACCGATCAGATTAGTTCCTGATCGGTCCGCAGACCGATCAGAGATGACCCAGAGAGCGTGGATCGGTCTGCAGACCGACCCACGGTATTGTTTGCGTTGCATGCACTTTTTCTGATTGCCGTATTTGTTTTCACCTATCTGTTTTTAACCATCTGCTGTGAGTCTTTCTAGCTTGCAGGTTGCAGGTCACATTCTCATATTTGGATTCAAATTAAGCTTCATTAAGAGAAGGAGACAAGTACCCTTTTCACTGTAATTTGCTGCAACAGATACATTTGGGCATCAACGTTCACTGGCGAAATCCGATTGCGATTGGGCTGCTCAGTTTGACCTCTACCCATTGGTTGGTATCCAGAGACGCCAGTGATTTCCATTGGCATGGGTTCAGAGAATCAGAAGAGGAGGAGAGGTGATTGGCTACGCCTTGCTGGCAGCAGCGATTCTGCAGACGGCGGTGATTCGAGCCAGTAAAGCAGAGAGACATAATAAGGAAGAAGAGGAGTTCAGAAAGGATAATTCTGAATTCTCTGTCTTTTGAGATCAAGCCTTCGAGAGAGCAAGTTGGTGAAGCGGTGAGCTCCTTGTTGAGAAGGTTGATTGTGCGCTCTCTGCTCTGTTTTCTTCTCCGCGTGGCTGTAAGCTCATCTTAATATTTTTCTCAGCCACTGTAAGTCTTGTGCTTAAATCTATAATCAACTGAGACTTTGTTGAGAGGTTGCTCCACCGAGAAGGAGACATCTTTAGCCGGATCTTGTCCGGGGTGTGATCTACCGAAAGATCAAGGAGTTGTCCTCCTTACGGACACGCCGAGGAGTAGGGGCAAGTTATTCCCGAACCTCGTATATCCTTGTGTCTGCTGTGTGTTTGTTTTTCCTTCATTTTAGTTTTCTATTTCCGCTGTGCTGTGCTAACAAAGTTCTTGAAGAAATTTGCGTTTAGTGTTTTTCAAAGAGGCTATTCACCCCCCCTCTAGCCATCTAAGATCCCAACAAGTGGTATCAGAGCCTGGTGCTCTTCATCTGGACTAACATTCCAAGGAGCAACAAGATGGCCATGAAGGAAGGATTCAGCACCAACAGACCACCGTTCTTCGATGGAGCAGATTTCCAGTATTGGAAGAGCCGCATGGAGTATTACCTCAAGACTGATATCTCCATCTGGTTCTCGGTCAAGGAAGGCTTCACACCACCGAAGGATGAAGAAGGTAAGGAACTCGATTCATCAAGGTGGTCTACTGAACAAACTCGTAAAGGGCAAGCCGATGCCAAGGCGGTTGTCACCTTACAATGTTGGATTGCCAAGGACCAACTCGTCAAGGTAGGTCCATTCTCGAGTGCAAAAGATTTATGGAACAAGCTTATCGAGCTCCAAGAAGGAACTCGAGATTCTCGGATAGCCAAGAGGGACTTATTCTTGAATCAACTACAAAATCTCACCATGAAGGAAAATGAAACGGTAAGTGAACTACATGGGAGGTTCAAGGAAATCATCAATGGTTTACATTCCGTGGATGAACGCGTGGAGAATCGCGACCTAGTAAGGTACGCTCTTAAATCCTTTCCAAGGAATGCCTTGTGGTCATCTATGGTAGATGCCTACAAGGTTTCCAAGGATCTTTCCATTGTTAAATTAGACGAATTCTTTTGTGAAATGGAACTTCATGAACTTGCTAACAAAGGTCAAAAGGAGAAAGGTATAGCTTTGGTTGCAGGAGAAAAGAGCAAGGATGGGAGAAGAAGGAGAGAAAAGAAGAAGGAGAAAGAGATTCCTTCATCTTCATCCTCCTCCGAGTCCGATGATGAAGGTGGATCATCATCAAGCGAGATGACAAATTTTGTGAGGAGGATCATGAGAAGAAGCAGGAGATATAAAGGAAAAGGTAAATCTAATGATCAAAATATCGATAAGACTAATGTTACATGTTATGAGTGTAGCAAGAAAGGCCACTACCGGAGTGAGTGTCCAAAACTCAAGAAGGAGGAACGGGCCAAAAAGAAGGAGGAAAGAGCCAAGAAGAAGAAAGCTCTCAAGGCCACTTGGGATGAATCTTCCTCAAGCTCATCGGAGGAGGAAGAGAAGAAGGAGAAGAGTACTCGGCAATTGACACTCATGGCAAGGGAGGAGTCCGAGTCCGAGAGTGATGACTCAAGCACTTCAGCCGCGGCTTCATCATCTTCGGATGATGAAGAGGTAACCTCTTCTCACTTAGAAAAATGCTATAAGACTATTACACATTTGTCTACCTTGCTTAAAAAATCAAAAACAGAAAATAAATCATTAAAAGAAGAAGTAGAGAACTTGAGAGCTCTTAGGGAAGATGAGGTTGATGACCTACATCTAGAGCTCCTTGAAGATGAAAACAAAGCCTTGAAGGGTGAGGTTGAGAAACTCAAGAAAATGCTTGAGAAATTCTCAACTAGCTCCAAGACATTAGACATGATTCTAAATGCCCAAAGGGCGGTCTACAACAAGGCTGGATTAGGATACCAACCTAAGGAGTCTAGTTTTATTTCTTTAGTGTCAAGAACCCAATTTCATAGATCGCATGTTTCTAGGGTTCATGAGACTAGGAAGAAGGTAACAAAGGCATGGGTGCCTAAGTCTTTCATTGTAGATGCATTAGGTCCCAAGATTTGGGTACCTAAAACATCTATCTTCGTGTCTTGTAGGCATTGGTAAAGGGGGAGCGTCTATCAACTTGGTTTGTTGATAGTGGATGCTCCAAGCACATGACCAGGGACAAGTCACTATTTTCTACCATTCAAAACAAAAATAGAGGTAATGTGTCATTTGGTAACAATGGTAGTCTTAAGGTTGTAGGAGTTGGAGACATTCATATATCCGAATGTCTCCATATCAAGAATGTCCTTCTAGTCAAGGGGATGACTTTTAATCTCCTAAGTGTCAGTCAATTGTGTGATACGGGTTACACAATTGAATTTCATTCAAGTCAATGTTTGGTTAAACACATTGACACACTTGACACGGTACTAGTAGGCACAAGGGTTGATAATATTTATCAAGTATCGTTTAAAAGTGCTACTAATGCTTTGATTAAATGTTTTATGTCAAAAGAAGAAGAGTCTTGGCTATGGCATAGAAGGTTGGCACATGTAAACATGAAGAACATCCGTAAGTTGGCCAACCAAGGATTAGTGCGAGACTTACCCAGCATCAAGTACCACAAGACCAAACTATGTGATGCATGTCAAAAGGGTAAGCAAACAAAAGGTGTTCATAAAGGTAAAAGCACTGTAAGTACATCTACTGCTTTAGATTTATTGCACATGGACCTATTTGATTGCAGTAGTGTAATATCATTGAATGGAAGTAGATATTGCTTGGTAATCGTTGATGATTTTACTAGATACACATGAACTTTCTTTTTGAAACATAAGGACCAAACTATAGATATTTTTATTTCCTTTTGTAGAAGAACTGAAAATGAAAAATCAACAACAATTAAAACCATTAGAAGTGATCATGGTGGGGAATTTCAAAATCATAGGTTTTTAGAGTTTTGTCAAGAGAAGGGATATAGGCATGAGTTCTCTACTCCAAGGACTCCACAGCAAAATAGGGTTGTGGAGAGAAAGAACCGAGTCTTACAAGAGGCTGCACGAAGCATGCTCAATGAGTACTCACTACCGAGCTACTTATGGGTTGAAGCTGTGAATACAGCTTGCTATGTGCAAAATCGAGTTTTAATACATAGGTTTTTAGGAAAGACTCCCCATGAACTTTGGTTTGGGAAACCACCTACAATTAAACATCTTAGGGTGTTTGGTTGTAAGGTGTTTATTTTGAACACCAAGGACCATCTTGGGAAGTTCACGGCTAAGGCTGATCAAGGGATACTGGTCGGGTATTCTCTTACCAGCAAAGCCTATCGAGTCTACAACAATAGGACCAAATTGATTGAAGAGTCCTCTGATGTAGCCTTTGAAGAAATCCCTAACTTAAATGATCAACCAAGGGATGTAGGAGAAATTCAATTTGAACTTAGAAATCTAAGTTTGAATGATCAAAATGAAGAACGAGTCGAAGTTGACTCTGATGTTGATGAGCAAAGGCAACAAAGAACTCAATCTGATCCTTTGCCTGATATTGAGTCCTCGCCTGTGCCGAGTGAGACCATTCATGAGGCACCACCAACACCAAGACAATCTAGGATAGCCACTAGTCATCCCCAAGACCAAATTGTGGGAGATATCCAACAAGGGGTTAGGACTAGATCATTCTTTAGAAATGAGTCTAGTGAAGTCGCATTGATTTCAGAGATTGAACCAAAATTAGTTGATGAGGCATTGCGCGATCCTGATTGGATCATAGCTATGCAAGACGAATTAGGTCAATTTGAAAGGAGCCAAGTGTGGGACTTGGTTCCTAGACCGAAAAAGACCACCATTATTGGAACTAAATGGGTCTTCAAAAATAAGTTAAATCAAAAGGGAGAAGTTGTAAGAAACAAGGCAAGACTTGTAGCCAAGGGCTATAGTCAAGTCGAAGGTCTCGATTATGATGAGACTTATGCTCCCGTGGCACGATTAGAGTCCATTCGGTTGATGCTAGCTTTTGCTGCACATAGAGGTTTCAAACTCTATCAAATGGATGTTAAATCTGCCTTCCTAAATGGTTTTATTAAAGAAGAAGTCTATGTTGAACAACCACCGGGGTTTGTGAATACCGAAGCTCCAAACCACGTATACAAGCTCAAGAAAGCACTTTATGGGCTTAAACAAGCACCACGAGCTTGGTACGAAAGGTTGTCAACATATTTACTAGAAAAGGGTTTTGTGAGAGGCCAAATAGATCCAACACTATTTCTGCGTAGAGATGGTGAAAATATTTTTATAGCCCAAGTATATGTCGATGACATAATTTGTGGTTCAAATAACAAGGGCTATTTGAATGAATTTATTTCTCACATGGAAAGTGAGTTTGAGATGAGTCTAGTAGGAGAATTGACATTCTTCCTTGGACTTGAAATCAAACAAACTCGAGATGGCATTTATGTCCATCAGACGAAATACACTCAAGAGATGCTTAGAAAATTCAATATGAGTGACTCTAAAGAAGTATCCACTCCAATGGCAACAAACACTCGCCTTGACAATGATGAGAGTGGGAAACCAGTAGATCTAACGCAATATAGAAGCATGATCGGTAGTCTTCTATATCTCACAGCTAGTCGACCGGACATACTTTTTGCTGTGGGCATGTGCGCTAGATATCAAGTCTGTGCCAAGGAATCTCATTTAATTGCAGTTAAGAGAGTATTGAGATACCTTAAGGGCACAATTCGAGTAGGTCTATGGTACCCTCGTACAGAGTCTTTTGACTTGGTAGGCTATACTGATTCCGATTATGCTGGGTGCAAATTGGATCGGAAAAGCACTAGTGGGGGTTGTCAATTTTTAGGTTCAACATTAGTTAGTTGGTCAAGTCGGAAGCAACATTGTGTTGCCCTCTCCACGACCGAGGCTGAATATATTGCCATGGGAGAGAGTGTATCACGGTTGTTGTGGATGATACACACCCTAGAGGATTATGGACTTTCTTATAAGGGTGTACAAGTGCTATGTGATAACATTAGCACGATCAACCTAACTAAAAATCCAGTCCATCATTCAAGGACCAAGCACATTGAAGTGCGTCATCACTTCATTAGAGATCACGTAGCTAGGGGAGACATTGCACTCACATATGTTGAGTCAAAGTCAAACCTAGCTGATATTTTTACCAAACCCCTTCCGGAGAATGAATTTAGTCATTTAAGGAGGGAGTTGGGAATGTGTTTGGCTCCTTAGGTCATTAGAACTTCACCATGATCAATAAGGACTATTAAAATGACAAGAGTAATTAGGACAATATTTTGGGCAACTTGGGAACATCTCACACAAACTATAAGGTTTAACAAAATATTTTTGTTTGCTAGAAATGGGGTGAGATGCTAGGAACAACCAAATTATTCAAAATGTATCATGCATCCCTTGAATAATTAGGTTGAAGAGACATTAATTGAGTATGGGGAAGACCATTACATAATTCATGTGTATTTGGTTCCTAGATCTTACTCATATATTCCAACCAAGGAAACTTGGTTGGACTTTTCCCTATAAATCATGTAACCTTGATTGTTGGAATGTTTGATACCTTTGATCGATACCTTTCGTGATTTTGATTGAAACTAGGATAAGTCATTGAAATAATGATAGAAATTTGGACATATTTTGCCAAATTTGGGACTGAACATAACATAGCAAGGTTGAAGATTTCAGTCTTTAACCTTGAGTTGTCTATTTTGACAAACTTGAAACTTGTCTGAAATCTCAGTGTTTGTGGTCGAATTTGAAAGTCTCAAGTTATAAACAAATTCACACCATAAGAGCCCATCGTTAGGACATAGTTATGCTTGTAGATTCTCAGGGTTCTAGATATTGATTTTGAAAGTTTTACTGGAGAAACTTCTACGAACTATCAAACATATCTAAGGATTTCGGTTACTGAAATCACTGAAAATTTCAGTATCAGACACTGATCGGGCTACAGCCCGATCAGGAGAAGATGGATCGGTCGACAGACCGATCCAAAAAACTTCCCAACCTTTCTGTCTGTAATCTGATCGGTCCAAGGACCGATCAGGTTATTTTTGTGCGCCTCACTGATCGGTCCAGGGACCGATCAGGATAATCTGATACGCATCGGGCTCCTCTGATCGGTCCATAGACCGATCAGTGGTTCCATTGGTTAAGTCTGTGACTTAGGGGCTTACTGATCGATCTCTGATCGGTCTACGGACCGATCAAGAAGTTCACTGGGCTACTGATCGATCTCTGATCGGTCTACGGACCGATCAGGAAGTTCCCTGATCGGTCCGGGGACCGATCAGCTTCGCAGAATGCTACTGATCACTTTCTGATCGGTCTACAGACCGATCAGGAGGTTCCCTGATCGGTCTGGTGACCGATCAGGGGCTTCGGATACCTTCTGATCGGACAACCGTCCGATCATTTCTTCACTGTACACCCATCTAAACCCTTAAAACCTCCCGATCCCTCCTTTTCCTCATTCACGCGAAACCCTAGCCGACTCTTCCCACAGCTTACCCTTTCTCTTCTCCTTGCACGCCGAAGCTCTAGCCCTCGGAAGCACTAGCCTAAAGTTCGGATGGCACCAAGGTACCTTCTTACCTCTATAGAACTTGGCATTGTGTTTTCATTTCTCACTGAATCTTCTGGTGTTTTGTTGTCTCGGTTCTTAATTGTTGATGGCTCCGGTGCTCACTCATTGCCCCATTTTACCCCATTGTGTCCCCATAGGAAGAAATCAGTAGGTGAGGGTACTTCCAAGTCCAAAGATAAATCCAAAGCTCCTGCTGCTCCTTCCCGACCTCAACCATCCAGTTCGGGAAGATTTCCCAACCAACAGTTTGAACAATCCTTTAAGGAAAGGACCTTCAAATTGCTCCCATGTAGATCAGTCGATAGAAAATACATGAATGAGTTTTGTCCAGCCATTACGGAAACCATAGCCTACTATAAACTTGATTCCTTGGTCTATTTAGAGAGAGATATCAATTTTGACCTAGTCTCTGAATTCTATAACAACCTTCATCAGACTATTGATGGTAGTTATAGATCAAGAGTGGCTAAGCAAAACATTGATTTCAGCTTAATTGTCTTTGGTTATTTAGGCTGTCGTATGTGTTCGGGGACGGTGTTCTCATTCTATCCTTCTTTGCCTGAACCCGTGCCTCATCCTCTTGATGTCTCATCTGACTCGATTTATGAGTACTTCTTTGGACATCCGAGACCAGATGGATTAGATGAGTTAGATGTCGACTTTCCTACATTTGCAGCCCTTGGCCTTTCTGCTCCTGATTACATTCTTTTCAAAATTGTTACAAACTGTCTTCTCCCTATTACTTCTAAACCATTGGCAGAGATTCGACCGTATCATTGTCTGATGCTTTACGGGTTGCGTAGGCGTCTTGACTTTGATGTCATGTCGAGTGTCTATACTTCTATCATATCCCATAGCGAGCCAAGCGGTTACACCATCTATATGCCTTTTGGGCATGTAATTACTGACTGGCTTGAGACCCTGGGTATTGATGTCTCTAAGGGGAGGATAGTAAAGATGGTTAGGCAGGATTGTCGACTTGGGAAACGTGCGTTTTCCAAGTCTGGAATCTTAGGACAGGCTGGGGCGGTTAGGTGGAAGGATGGGAGGGCACTAGGTGAGTTACCTCGACGACAGGTTGCTCCTGTTGCTGCTCCTCCTGCTGCTGACGATGGAGAGGCCGATCCTGATCTGCGCTGGCAGATCGCCGAGCTGGAGAGTCGCTTTGACCGACACGAGGAGATGGTGGCTGCTGAGTTCGATGGACTACGCATTCGGATAGACCAGCGCTACGATGACCTGCGCGGGCATATTGACCAGCGCTACGATGATTTGCGCAGTCAGCAGCTGGCGACCCATCAGACGATTATGGACTGGATGGCCAGATATCCACCTCCGCAGGATTTCCCAGGCTATCCATCTTCGAGCAGCGACTTGCCACCTCAGGGATCCTTTCCTCCCACTGATATTGCTGATGCTCCTCATGATGAGGCGGCTGACTGAGACACACTGCTCTATGATTTCATTTTGATGTTTTGGTTGTTGCTTGTTGATACTTATGTCTGACCAGACTTCATATATTTATGCTGTTCCTTTTCTTATTTTTCTCTATGTTTCATTTCCTATTTGTTTTCTTTATATAAATTTACTGCTCATATGCAATGTCTGGTATGTCTCTTATGTTGTTCTCACTGTCTCGTAATATACTTAGTAGGTATTCTAGGGGGATTAAGCAGAAGACAGTATGGATTAAGGGGGAGCTCTTTAAGTTATCTCACCTTGCTTGCTCCTTTTTGGTGTTTGACAAAGGGGGAGAAGATAACTAAGTTTAGTAATGAATGAAAGGTTGATTTAAGGGGAGAGGATGACGTTGAGTCTTTTTGAATCCTCTTACCTAATTCGCACCTATTCGACTAAGTTAAGTGATGAATTGACTTCATCAAGTCAATATGAAAAAGGGGGGAGAAGATAACTAAGGTATATCCGTCTTAGGGGGAGGATCCTGATTTCCCTAAAATTATGGGTAGATGAGCATTTCTGATCTAAACTTAAATCGTGTTGTCAAACAACAAAAAGGGGGAGATTGTTGATACAGTCTGACCTGGATGTTGTTTTGCTGTTGACACTGATTTAAGTTTGTATCAGATATTTAACTCAGATTAATTACTAATCTAGGTTGACTAGGTTGACCTGATTGACCTGAGTGGGAAAGTCCTAACTGGGATGTTAGGCGGTTGGAAAGTCCCGGTGAGTGAAGCCAGGCTGTGAGAAAGCCCTAACTGGGATGAAGCTAGGTGCAAGTCCCGGTGAGTGAAGGCAGGCAAGGGAAAATCCAGATGGATCAAGGGTGATCGGACATCCGGTGTTGAAAAGTCCAAGAAGGAAGCTTGGCATGCGAAGTCGAGAGGGCTCGGTAGCTCGTTCTCTAGGACCGATGAAGTCGGAGAGAGCTAGGGAGCTCGTTTCTCCGGACTAGGTCGAGAGTGACACATGAATCAATGGATCGGTCGGCAGACCGATCCAAAGCTCACACCTGATCGGTCCGCGGACCGATCCAAAGGAAACTGGACACCGACGGCTCGCCGATCGATCGTGAATCGATGGCTACCGAAGCGATCGATCGCAGATCGATCAATCGATCGCAGCCTCGTGATTTTACCGATCGGGAGACCGATTAGGAGGCGTAAGCGTTTGGGAAGAACGCTATCTGATCGGTCTCGGACCGATCAGATTAATGCTGATCGGTCCGCAGACCGATCACTTGTTAAAGAGCGACGCCTGATCGGTCCGGGACCGATCAGATTAGTTCCTGATCGGTCCGCAGACCGATCAGAGATGACCCAGAGAGCGTGGATCGGTCTGCAGACCGACCCACGGTATTGTTTGCGTTGCATGCACTTTTTCTGATTGCCGTATTTGTTTTCACCTATCTGTTTTTAACCATCTGCTGTGAGTCTTTCTAGCTTGCAGGTTGCAGGTCACATTCTCATATTTGGATTCAAATTAAGCTTCATTAAGAGAAGGAGACAAGTACCCTTTTCACTGTAATTTGCTGCAACAGATACATTTGAGCATCAACGTTCACTGGCGAAATCCGATTGCGATTGGGCTGCTCAGTTTGACCTCTACCCATTGGTTGGTATCCAGAGACGCCAGTGATTTCCATTGGCATGGGTTCAGAGAATCAGAAGAGGAGGAGAGGTGATTGGCTACGCCTTGCTGGCAGCAGCGATTCTGCAGACGGCGGTGATTCGAGCAGAAGCAGAGAGACATAAGAAGGAAGAAGAGGAGTTCAGAAAGGATAATTCTGAATTCTCTGTCTTTTGAGATCAAGCCTTCGAGAGAGCAAGTTGGTGAAGCGGTGAGCTCCTTGCTGAGAAGGTTGATTGTGCGCTCTCTGCTCTGTTTTCTTCTCCGCGTGGCTGTAAGCTCATCTTAATATTTTTCTCAGCCACTGTAAGTCTTGTGCTTAAATCTATAATCAACTGAGACTTTGTTGAGAGGTTGCTCCACCGAGAAGGAGACATCTTTAGCCGGATCTTGTCCGGGGTGTGATCTACCAAAAGATCAAGGAGTTGTCCTCCTTACGGACACGCCGAGGAGTAGGGGCAAGTTATCCCCGAACCTCGTATATCCTTGTGTCTGCTGTGTGTTTGTTTTTCCTTCATTTTAGTTTTCTATTTCCGCTGTGCTGTGCTAACAAAGTTCTTGAAGAAATTTGCGTTTAGTGTTTTTCAAAGAGGCTATTCACCCCCCCTCTAGCCATCTAAGATCCCAACAAGTGGTATCAGAGCCTGGTGCTCTTCATCTGGACTAACATTCCAAGGAGCAACAAGATGGCCATGAAGGAAGGATTCAGCACCAACAGACCACCGTTCTTCGATGGAGCAGATTTCCAGTATTGGAAGAGCCGCATGGAGTATTACCTCAAGACTGATATCTCCATGTGGTTCTCGGTCAAGGAAGGCTTCACACCACCGAAGGATGAAGAAGGTAAGGAACTCGATTCATCAAGGTGGTCTACTGAACAAACTCGTAAAGGGCAAGCCGATGCCAAGGCGGTTGTCACCTTACAATGTGGGATTGCCAAGGACCAACTCGTCAAGGTAGGTCCATTCTCGAGTGCAAAAGATTTATGGAACAAGCTTATCGAGCTCCAAGAAGGAACTCGAGATTCTCGGATAGCCAAGAGGGACCTATTCTTGAATCAACTACAAAATCTCACCATGAAGGAAAATGAAACGGTAAGTGAACTACATGGGAGGTTCAAGGAAATCATCAATGGTTTACATTCCGTGGATGAACGTGTGGAGAATCGCGATCTAGTAAGGTACGCTCTTAAATCCTTTCCAAGGAATGCCTTGTGGTCATCTATGGTAGATGCCTACAAGGTTTCCAAGGATCTTTCCATTGTTAAATTAGACGAATTCTTTTGTGAAATGGAACTTCATGAACTTGCTAACAAAGGTCAAAAGGAGAAAGGTATAGCTTTGGTTGCAGGAGAAAAGAGCAAGGATGGGAGAAGAAGGAGAGAAAAGAAGAAGGAGAAAGAGATTCCTTCATCTTCATCCTCCTCCGAGTCCGATGATGAAGGTGGATCATCATCAAGCGAGATGGCAAATTTTGTGAGGAGGATCATGAGAAGAAGCAGGAGATATAAAGGAAAAGGTAAATCTAATGATCAAAATATCGATAAGACTAATGTTACATGTTATGAGTGTAGCAAGAAAGGCCACTACCGGAGTGAGTGTCCAAAACTCAAGAAGGAGGAACGGGCCAAAAAGGAGGAAAGAGCCAAGAAGAAGAAAGCTCTCAAGGCCACTTGGGATGAATCCTCCTCAAGCTCATCGGAGGAGGAAGAGAAGAAGGAGAAGAGTACTCGGCAATTGGCACTCATGGCAAGGGAGGAGTCCGAATCCGAGAGTGATGACTCAAGCACATCAACCACGGCTTCATCATCTTCGGATGATGAAGAGGTAACCTCTTCTCACTTAGAAAAATGCTATAAGACTATTACACATTTGTCTACCTTGCTTAAAAAATCAAAAACAGAAAATAAATCATTAAAAGAAGAAGTAGAGAACTTGAGAGCTCTTAGGGAAGATGAGGTTGATGACCTACATCTAGAGCTCCTTGAAGATGCAAACAAAGCCTTGAAGGGTGAGGTTGAGAAACTCAAGAAAATGCTTGAGAAATTCTCAACTAGCTCCAAGACATTAGACATGATTCTAAATGCCCAAAGGACGGTCTACAACAAGGCTGGATTAGGATACCAACCTAAGGAGTCTAGTTTTATTTCTTTAGTGTCAAGAACCCAATTTCATAGATCGCATGTTTCTAGGGTTCATGAGACTAGGAAGAAGGTAACAAAGGCATGGGTGCCTAAGTCTTTCATTGTAGATGCATTAGGTCCCAAGACTTGGGTACCTAAAACATCTATCTTTCGTGTCTTGTAGGCATTGGTAAAGGGGGAGCGTCTATCAACTTGGTTTGTTGATAGTGGATGCTCCAAGCACATGACCGGGGACAAGTCACTATTTTCTACCATTCAAAATAAAAATAGAGGTAATGTGTCATTTGGTAACAATGATAGTCTTAAGGTTGTAGGAGTTGGAGACATTCATATATCCGAATGTCTCCATATCAAGAATGTCCTTCTAGTCAAGGGGATGACTTTTAATCTCCTAAGTGTCAGTCAATTGTGTGATACGGGTTACACAATTGAATTTCATTCAAGTCAATGTTTGGTTAAACACATTGACACACTTGACACGGTACTAGTAGGCACAAGGGTTGATAATATTTATCAAGTATCGTTTAAAAGTGCTACTAATGCTTTGATTAAGTGTTTTATGTCAAAAGAAGAAGAGTCTTGGCTATGGCATAGAAGGTTGGCACATGTAAACATGAAGAACATCCGGAAGTTGGCCAACCAAGGATTAGTGCGAGACTTACCCAGCATCAAGTACCACAAGACTAAACTATGTGATGCATGTCAAAAGGGTAAGCAAACAAAAGGTGTTCATAAAGGTAAAAGCACTGTAAGTACATCTACTGCTTTAGATTTATTGCACATGGACCTATTTGATTGCAGTAGTGTAATATCATTGAATGGAAGTAGATATTGCTTGGTAATCGTTGATGATTTTACTAGATACACATGAACTTTCTTTTTGAAACATAAGGACCAAACTATAGATATTTTTATTTCCTTTTGTAGAAGAACTGAAAATGAAAAATCAACAACAATTAAAACCATTAGAAGTGATCATGGTGGGGAATTTCAAAATCATAGGTTTTTAGAGTTTTGTCAAGAGAAGGGATATAGGCATGAGTTCTCTACTCTAAGGACTCCACAGCAAAATGGGGTTGTGGAGGGAAAGAACCGAGTCTTACAAGAGGCTGCACGAAGCATGCTCAATGAGTACTCACTACCGAGCTACTTATGGGCTGAAGCTGTGAATACAGCTTGCTATGTGCAAAATCGAGTTTTAATACATAGGTTTTTAGGAAAGACTCCCCATGAACTTTGGTTTGGGAAACCACCTACAATTAAACATCTTAGGGTGTTTGGTTGTAAGGTGTTTATTTTGAACACCAAGGACCATCTTGGGAAGTTCACGGCTAAGGCTGATCAAGGGATACTGGTCGGGTATTCTCTTACCAGCAAAGCCTATCGAGTCTACAACAATAGGACCAAATTGATTGAAGAGTCCTCTAATGTAGCCTTTGAAGAAATCCATAATATAATCCATAGTTCATAGTATATTTCAAATATCTGAGAACTCGCATCAATGCTTTCCAATGGGTGTCGTTTGGATTACTCGTAAAACGACTCAGTTTGTTGACCATACAGGCAATATCTGGACGTGTGCAGTTTGTGAGATACATCAAACTGCCTATTATCTGAGAATATTCCAACTGCGATATGGTCTCACCATGATTTTTCGCTAAGTGTTGACTTAGATCCATAGGTATTTTCACTGTAGAGAGATCGTACGCATTGAATTTTTTCAATACAGATTCTACATAATGGGATTGTGTTAAAACTATCACTTCTGATGTCCTGAGAATTTTAATTCCCAATATAACATCTGCTTGACCCATATCTTTCATATCAAAATTTCTGGTCAACATTTTCTTTGTAATCATGATTACATCATGATTACTGCCCATTATTAGCATGTCGTCTACGTATAGACAGACAATTACATAGCCTTCAGGTGTGTTTTTGACATAAATGCATTTGTCACATTCATTTATTCTGAATTCGTTTGACAACATTACTTTGTCAAATTTTTCGTGCCATTGTTTAGGCGCTTGCTTAAGTCCGTACAACGACTTAACAGGCCGACACACCTTTTTCTCATTTTCAGGAGCCATGAACCCTTCGGGTTGCTCCGTATAAATTTCTTCTTCCAACTCACCATTTAAGAACGTAGTCTTAACATCCATTTGATGTATTTCAAGGTCATACAGTGCTGCAATGGCTATTAGCACTCGTATGGACGTAATCCTTGTCGCCGGTGAGTATGTATCGAAGTAATTAAGGCCTTCCTCTTGCTTGTACCCCTTGGCTACAAGTCTGGCCTTATACTTGTCAATTGATCCATCAGCTTTATACTTACGTTTTGTATCCACTTACAACCTAATGGTTTATTACTAGAAGGAAGGTCTACTAATTCCCAAGTATGATTATTCATGATAGACTCAATTTCACTATTGACAGCTTCTTTCCACATTGGAGCATCGGGTCTAGAGAGAGAGCTTCACTTAATGTTCTTGGTTCCATTTCTGACATGAAAGTCATGAAATCTGGCCCGAACGATTTCTCAACTCTAGCCCGTTTGCTACGACGTGACTCTTCACTTTGATCGTCAATAGTCCTTTTATAACAGCTAAGTTCGGTAATGTCATTTTTGTTTGAACTTCCGTTGTTATCACTTTCAAAGTTTCCCTTTTTATTTGGGAATACGTTTTCAAGGAATATCGCATTCCGAAATTCTATGGTTGTTCCCACATGTATATCAGGAATGTCTGATTTGTGAACTAGGAAATGATATGCACTACTATTATGGGCATATCCGACAAATACTGCATCGAACGTTTTAGGTCCGATCTTTACTTGCTTTGGTTTAGGTAGTTCGACCTTTGCCAAGCACCCCCACACTTTCAGGTATTTGTACGATGGCTCGCGGCCATTTTCCATAGTTCATATGGAGTTTTATCATTTTTCTTATGAGGGATTCTGTTGAGAATGTGATTTGCCGATAATATTGCTTTCCCCCACAAATTTTGAGGTAAGCCTGAATTTATTAACAAGGCATTCATCATTTCTTTTAGTGTCCGATTTTTACGTTCGGCAACACCGTTTGATTGAGGTGAGTAAGGCGCCGTTGTTTGATGGATAATGCCAGCTTCTGTACAAAATTTATCAAACGGTGCACCATATTCTCCACCTCTATCGCTTCGAATTTTTTTAATTCGTTTGTCAAGTTGGTTTTCAACTTCTGTTTTATAGGTTCTGAACACCTCTAGGGCTTCGTCTTTACTTCTTAAAAGAAAGACATAACAGAACTTTGTGCAGTCATCGATAAAAGTAATAAAATATTTTTTACCTCCTCTAGTTTGCACAAATTTCAAGTCACATAGATCACTATGTATCAATTCTAGAGGAGTTGTTGTCCTTTCCACCGAATGAAAAGGTAGTTTCGTCATTTTTGCTTCCACGCACACTTCACATTTGTGTGTTCCGTCAACATTGACGTTTGGTAATAAATTTAATTTGACGAGACGTTTGAGAGTATTATTATGCACATGTCCGAGTCGATCATGCCATAAATTAAAACACTCAACAACATAGTTGGAAGCATTTATTTTATTACCATCAAAATTTCGGAGTACAGGCATTACAACCATTTTGTATAGACCCTTTTCTAGGTACCCCTTTCCTACGAAGACACCATTCTTCGTAAGTACAAAGTTATCTGACTAGAACACTAGCCTAAATCCGGCCTTGACCAATGCCGCTCGAGAAACTAGGTTCTTATTGATGTCGGGAACATGGAGTACATCAATGAGTGTTAGCTCCTTTCCGGACGTCATCTTCAGAACAACCTTTCCGAGTCCAACAATTGGCGACGTCGTGGAATTACCCATATAGAGCTTCCTGCCATTTATTGGAGTATACTTGGAGAACATCGCCTTATCGGAACATATATGACGAGTTGCTCCAGTATCAATGAACCATTGCTTCGGGTTGGTATCCACCAAGTTGGCTTCAAATACAACCGCAGTGAGATCCAAGTCCTTAAGAGAGGTTGCGACATGATTCGCAGCATCCTTTAGCCCCTTGGTTGGCTTCTTTGGGCGTCTGCAGTCCTTGGACAGGTGTCCTGCCTTTCCACAGTTGTAGCAGGAGCCTTTGAACTTCTTTGCTTGAGCCTTCTTTTTGAACTGCTTCGGCTTTTTAGCGTTCGGCTCGACCAGGTTGGACATTTCGTCTATAGTCCGCTTGGTTCCTCTGGAGTCGGATAACTTTCGATTATCCTCCTCTATTCGTAGCCTCATGATCAGGTCTTGCAGCCCTATCTCCTTTTGCTTGTGCTTTAGGTAATTCTTGAAATCCTTCCATGACGGAGGGAGCTTCTCAATTACCGCAGCAACTGCGAATGTCTCGTTCAGCTTCATGCCTTCGACGTCCAGATTATGCAGTATTAATTGCATATCTTGGACTTGAGATGAGACGCTTTTTGAGTCCACCATCTTGAAATCCAGAAACCGACCGACAATGAATTTCTTCAATCCAGCATTTTCGGTCTTGTATTTCTTCTCAAGGGATTCCCACAAAGATTTCGCCGTCTCCAGAGAACAATATACGTTATATAACGTGTTGTCCAAGGCGTTGAGTATATAATTGCGGCACAGAAAATCTCCGTGAGACCACGCATCGCTAGCAGCCTTACTACCTTCCGTAGCGGCTGGCGTGTCTTCGTGCAAAAACCGTACAAGGTTTAGCGTTGTTAGATAAAACAGCATCTTCTGCTGCCATCTTTTGAAGTCGGTTCCGGTGAATTTCTCCGGCTTTTCTCCGTGCGGAATGGTTGTCGGAATGGCGGTCGGAATGACCGTCGGAATGTCGTTGGTAGCCATATCAGTTTGCACGAAATATCGTTTATGACTGTATTTCCCGGGTAGCTTCTGGAGTATGCAAACTGATCGTCGAGGCTAGTGTTCGACACTATCTCCGTAAACGATATCGCTCCACTACGGTGCTTAACGGATTGTTACAATTCGTTCCCAAGATACAACGACGACGAACGTCTCGGAATCGTAGCACTCCGATTTCCGAGACCAGCGAACCTTCTAGTAGACTTCTTGGACTCTTGAATGCACAAGATGAGATGAATGCTTGAGGAAGAGAAGAGAGGATTGAGTGAGTATTCCATCATCTGGAGGGTTCTATTTATACTGAAAGAAGAGGTTGAGTGTCCTTTGGGTGAGTGGATATGTTCCTTGGGCTGGATCGATCTAGATCATCCATTCTGAAGGGTTGTAACCCTTCACCAAGCCCACTTCAATCTCATCCATCAGATCTGAGGAGTTGTGACCCTCAGATCCCGCCTATTGTCATCGGTCATCGGATCTGGATCTATTGATTCGATGCTTCAGATCAAGTCTCATCCCAAGCCTTCAGATCGTTACTCTTTGCGATCCAACGCTCTAGATCGCATCACAAGCGATCCATCATACCTATTTGATCAACGTTGATCAACGGTAGCCATCCATTCCCTAAGTCAACTGTCCAGTCATCTCCCTTTGCCCATGAGGATGCCGCATAGGTACTGCCACGTCAGGTACGAGCCTGACACGTCACCCGAGTGCCATGTAGGCACTGCAATGTCACCTGGAGCATAAATTTAAGCTTCTCAATGCTCCTCGCGACGATGTGTAAGTGCAAAGTGCGCCCATTGCGCACGTGGCGGGTGGCGAGCTCACAGGTGCGAGCACCTGTTCGCCCTGGGCTAAGGGAGCACCTGCCCTTTTATTTTTGTGTTAACTCTATTAACACGTCTTCATTAATAAATAGAGAACACACATCGAGAATTTCCGATGTGGGACTATTCTCCCATGCACTTTATTAATGAACAATAAATGTTATTTTAAGCCGATTTTAAACATTAATTTCTCATTCACCCTTAATCGATTTTGAACAAATTAATAGTCTAAATCTATCTACGCGAATCGTAGATTTCAATTTTGAAATCAATTACGACTTTCAACAATTGATGGTTTCCTTCCTCAAAATCGTTTTGGTCCATTTAAGACCTCAATATCCAACACAATCATTTCCAATTTACCTTCTACAGACTCTTAGCTTCTCAGGTTCACCAGATCCAACACGAATAGACTAAACCTACCATTCAACATTTCATCAAAAAAAAAGAAAAAATAAATTGCAAAAACAAATTGCTTACCGAGAACAGAAGATTACACTTGCACTACATTTGACGATCCTCTGCTACTCTTACAGCATTGAGAAAGAGCGAAGAAGAGACAGGCGAAGGCTAGTATATATACTTACAGCATATGTTCTCAAAGGAAATAAGAAAAGAACAAAAAAAAAATCATTTGAATGCCACACGTAATTTTAATTTTATCAAAATAAACCGTTTCCCAACTCATGTCATTCTCTGAGCAAAACTTTGCTACTGCTAAGAAAATGGATCGATCAAATATTTGCAAAAAATAGCAAAGTGATGACTTGAAGCAAATGAAATGGTGAAAACCTGAATCACTCTGAAGGTCATCCATTATTTATTAGTATTAACATTATGAGTTGCAAGTCAGTTCTCATGGACCCATCACCGTGTTCCTTGTGGCTGAATAATGCATCTCAGATGAAGCATTTAGAGGGGCTGTTCTAGCTGCAAATCCTTCTCCAGATTCGTAGATTCTTGCGTATGAAATTCCATTAGTGTTCGACTGAGAGGTTGCTCGAATTGCAGGCCCTCCGATAGCACCTGATTCAGACTGATGGTGCTGAATCTGATCTGTTTCCTTAGTGTGAGTTTCATATGAGAGGTTACTTCGATTAGGGCTGATACTAACACCAAGGTCCAGGCTAATTGTGTCACTCTTCATGTCTGCAGATGGAAGAGGAAAGGGTCTTGTGAAACCTTTAAGAAATGCTGAACTGGGCACGGTCAGAAGACAGGCTCCATTTGTAACATGCGAAGAGGATGCTTCATTGCTGGTAGGTTTTATGGCGGGCACGTCATGATTATGCTTTCCTTCATATGTCGTAATCACAGCCTTCGGATCATGTGATGCTCTCTCAACATGTTTCCTAACAGGGCAACCAACTGATGTGCACTTGTAGTAACTCCTACGAGTAAGAGTTAAATATGTCATAGATGATATATCGACCAGAAACAAAAGTTAAATTGTATTGAGCTGGGAAAAATGAGGTTTAACCCCTACAAATTATTTCGTTAAAAGGAGAGGGGATGCAATAGCTAATAAATTATGCTCGTCTTCTTAACAATAACATGAACACATTTCACAAGACTTGTAGACACACAAGAACCTAAATCCAAATGTAACAAGCTACAGAATTGTGGTATGATCACAAACTATTCCTCTTTCAAGATGGCATTGGAATATAATATGAAATAAATTGTCTTTATCCATCCCTGCACGAGCGCTCAGAAACAAAAGGAAAAGAATAAAAAATATGGAATGACAATGGATAACAATCTAGAGACTCAAATGCTTGAATGGTGGATACAGTGTGTATTATCTCTTACATTGTACCCTCAAACATCATGTCTTGATTCATAAGTTCTCTATGATTCCAACCAAATAAAAGAAGACAAGGATAACAAGAACAAACAAATCAGAGAGCCAACTTAATCTTGTATAAGTAGAACGTTGTTTTTTATGGGTCTTGCTTGGGTCAAGCTAACAGATTATCATTCACAAGTGATGCATCATAAATTCCCAATTATAACCTATAATGTACCTGGAAGATGCTTATTAGGTCAACTTTGTAATCCATCCTCCAGAAATCCAATATAATATGGATAAATGGTAATTCAGTTCTCTTTGCAACAAGACAATTTTCCAGAGGCATAGTAAAGAAGTTTGATTTAAAAATCAGAACCATAACTCTCCTAACTACAACTACTAGAAGCTGGTCTATGTATCTGACTAACAATAGTGCCACTCATACTCAAGAGTTGACACAAGATATTGAGTTATGGTAACTTGATAGTTTTAAACAAATTAGAAATGTGTAGTAGTTTGCTAGTGGAGAAAAAAATGAATTTAGCTCCAGAAGATGGACTTTACCTGGGGTTAGGATTCCCTTTGACTATTTTCTGGCCATATTTTCGCCAGCGATACCCGTCATCCAAGATATCAATTTCACTCACAGTTTGGACAACAACACGTGGCTCATGGTTCATTTTGCCAAGTGAAGCAACATCATTAACAGCTATTTCCATTTTTCTGATTAGAGATATTTCAGTTTGTTAATTAAAAAATAATAATAATAAGATCATCGTTGACATTTAAACTGCAAGGTCCAGCATTAAAAGACACCTGCGCTTTGACTCCATTCTGTCATCTCCAACAAACTCATCAGCATTATTGAGTTGATCACCACCAGTTTCAGCATCATACTCTCTGATTGAGGCAGGAGACAACTCGGTAGAAAAATTGGGACCAACCTGATGAGATTTGCTGGGTGCCATTTCTGACTCATCTGCAAAGTTCAATTTTAGGATGAATTTAGTTAAAAATTGTCAAACATGAGATAACATACATTCATTTAAATTTAAATCTTCTTACTTTCTGCACTGATAAAAGAAGATAGATTATCAGTTTGTTCCTCATCTTCGCTGGGGAAAGTTGCACCAACAGGCATACGACGATTAGGTGCTGGCTTAGGATGATCATGGCAGCCTTTATAGATGATTCCAGCAATTTGCCCATCATGAGACCGCTCTATTTGCCTCTTCATTTCACAATTAGGGTGTGTGCATTTGTAATAACTCCGAGGAAATTCACTCCCTTTAACATGTTTCTGTCCATATTTTCGCCAATTATAACCATCTTCTGCAGATTTTTCAAGTTTATTAAATTGGTTAGATTCTCTACAATCAGATTGAGTCATCTGTGTTCTATTCTCTGAATGTTCTGTCTGTTGCAACTCATCGGAAAGTTCTCCAGGTGGTGGACTAGCTCTCACAGGTGATGCTTCAACTGATGAAACTGTAGGTGGTACAGGTGGAGCCAATTCATAATTATCGGTAAGTTTGTTCTGGCCTTGAGATTGACATTGGCTTTGGATGCAAGGTTGCTGTTTTTCTTGGATTAAACCAAAAGGACCCTGCAATCAAAGGCATAAATTTATACTACACAAACCTAAGTTGGTTCATATGCATTGTTTGAGAGGATCTTTATAATAAAAGATAAAGCAACAGCATTAATCTAGAGAATATGTGAAAAAAATAAATAACTAAATAAATAAAGCAGAAAAGCAGATTAGGTTGCAAGGACAACAATGATTTTAGCATCTAATAACCTTTGAAATATGGCGAATCTTTCTGCAAAATCTAACAAAATAATCAAAACATTACTCTAGATCCAAAGAGGTAAACCGAATAGTAACAACATAAGCACAGCTTGAAATACATTTGTAATAAGGGTTTCTTATTTTAAGCAACCAGATATTCCTGTAGCTTAGGTTTATCATTAGCAACCAGAGATTTGTATATTTGTGTTATCCATGATTCTTCTCTCTGTGGGATAAGATCAGTCTGTGTCCTAGTCCAAAAGCATTCTTTGCTCAGAAAATATCCTTGCTAGAAATAAGAAAGAAAGGCCTTGCCTGAATAGAAAATTACCAAAGATCTTAATGAAGAAAAACCCAGACTATAACATGATCCAATGTGAGTTCTAAACGCAAAATCTCCAATTCCTCCATCATGTGCACTAACATTAAGTGTATCCACACAAACAGTTTTATCCATGAAGAGGCAGTGCTGAGTATCCCAGTAGTTGGAGAAGGCACAGCCTGCACTTGAAAATGTCAAAAAGGAATTTGTCTTGTCTAACACTGATGCCAAGGTATACCAAATGGAAAAGGAAAAGATGCGGGCTTCATGACTAGTATTTGTGATGGTCCTGATAAGCAAAGTTCTCCAGGGTGGATTGAAGCACAAGTAATAGAAATTACCATCAGTTCAGAGCCCTTTACTTGTCTAGCATCTTGTAAGTTTCATTCAATAATTGTGCATATAAAATCATGCAGATCTCTATTTTCCTGCTGTTATTTAGGTTCCAAACAATCTAAAGCTACACAAGATACTTGACATAAAACGACAATTTATTACAAGCATCACAAAAGTGCATGAAGGACCTTAGTGCTTTCCATTAATCTTACAACTAGCACTTTATGGAGTTATACTAATATTCTGATGCTTCAATTCTGAACAAGGACGACACGCTATACAGAAAGGCAAAACGAATGAAGAATAATGAGAACTCTCCAAAAAAAAAAAAAGATCACTTGAATCACAGGTCCATTGGGCAAGGACAGTGGAAGATTTTTATAATAAAACAAATTCTAAATGTAAGTCAATAGCAAAGTATCTGTTGTGATAAGATTTGATGTCATATATAACGGATAAAGGCAAGGAAACAGAATGAAATAAAGTGAGAATATGAATCCATTAAAAGCTATGGGCGATGCGTCTCTACCATCTTGCTTTCTCAATATAATATTAACACGAAGAAACACCCTTACAGGAAGAAGAGAATGGATTGAGCTTAATAATAAACCAACTGCACAGCGAGTTAGACACCACGATTTAGAGATCACGCTAATGAAAGACAAATCTGCTTGTATGTTCACACTTCAGCAACCTATCGACAACTATCCACGAATTGAAGATTTTTCATCAGGTACACTTAAAGGCATGGCGCAATCTAACCCAGATAGCAAAAATCTTAAAGCTTGCAAACCGAAAGCATAGGAAATCAGAGATTGGTGTAAAAAGCAGCTTCCTTTTGCACCTGAGTGCCCACCACATAGGAAAAAAAGACGAAACAAAGCTAAAGGACGAACAAGAACTAGCAAGTGAAGAAACACCAACCTTCACATCGGGGAGGAGGACAGGGGGTCCAAGCAGCGCGGAGGGGCTAAGCCCAGGGGGTATCGTGAGGCACGGAGCTCGCGCGATTGGGAGCCGAGCCGGCGACATCGACTTGTACCTCGCTTCGTTCGCTCCCGCGAGCAGAGAAACCCTAGGATCCGGTATTCCCTCGCGCCCATTGGCGTCCTCCCGACTCTCTTCACCGTTCCCAACGCTGCCGCACTCAAACCGCAGCTCCGCCGGATTTGAACCACCCTCAGGCGCTAACTCACGTAGATCATCAGACGCCGGCGAAGGATTCCTCTCCATTTACAGGTCCCAAAGGTAGCACCGTAGCATGTAGCGAAAGAGTGAGCCGAGAAGTGAAATAAAACGGCGGAGGAGAAGAGAAAGGACGTGCGCCATAACGGCGTTGAAGTGAGGGCGTTTCAGGAAATTCACTAGCTGTCAGAGACTATTAATGGCGGATGAGTGAAGCATCATGCATTGATGGCTACTCAAAATGACTAAAATACCCTTGTTGCCCAATTTGAATTAGCTCCTTTATGCTTTTATCCCCTGCCTTTACGCGGAGAACTCCCGTCCATCAAGTACTAAATGACCGATATGCCCTACGAGCGCTTACCGATTTCTCTGTGCTTTTCGATTTATTAGAAGAAATTTTCTATAGCTGGGTCGACCAAAAATAAAAAATAAAAAATAAAAAATAAACAATTTATAGTGATTAGACTCGAGCGGAACTTAGATCCAAACTCACCTGTGATAAATTACTAGTAATAAATAGCGGTTCTAAAAAAACAACTCAAAATTTATCTATAAAATTTTAAAATTAATCAGTTTGAAGAATTAAATTAAATATATGATACCTATTAAAAAAATAATTTGACAAATTCACACTTCCAATTAAAAAAAGCATTAATAATCAATTCCATTGTTTAAAAATTCTCTTAAGCATGCCTTTCTACGAAAGAAGCAGCCATCTATAAGAGTAGTGTCAGGATTTAAAACAATTATATATATATTTTTAATAATTCACACTAATTTTAAATATAGATAATCTTTCTCTCAAGTTACCTATGGAATAAATTTAAACTATAACTCCTGCACTGACATAGAACAATTATAAGTATCCTACAATCTTAAGCTTGCTATAGGATTATACGGAGGACATTGATCTCTCATATGATCTAGGAATTAAGGATAAGATATGGAAGGAAACAAAGAAATTAAGATTTACATACAACGATATGAACGGCGGCAGCAGTGGTGATGATTACACTAGACTTAGATAGACACGGCCTTTCTTGATTCTATTGCGTAAATTTAGAGCACAATTTATGATACTCAAAAATCAACTCAGCATAAGGATATTAGTCCCATTTGGACTCCAATGGTACACTTTCCATTCACGTAGTGTTGGCTGCAGACAATTTTATGTAAACATCAGCCCCGGCAATGAGCTCATAACAGAATCAGTAGGGCTATAAATAAATTAAGTGTTCGTGAACAAGTTTGATGTTCGGCTTGATAAGAGCTTGTTTATGTTCATTTAATATATATTAGATTAATTAAACAAACAAACTTGAACAGCTCGTTTAGCTAAACAAACAAACTTGAATACATATGTGTTCAGCTCGTTAACGTTCGTGAGCAACGTTCGTGAACAATGTTCGTAAACAATGTTCATGAACAATATTTATTAATAAAATTCTTTTCAATATGTTAAATAAACAATAAAATAAAATAAATAAATTTAAATTATCAATCCTAATAACCAATCAAATAATTAAAAGTTTCAAACAATCAAACAACCTTGAATTGAGAGCTTGATAACATCTAAACGAACCAAGTTCAAGCCAAGCTCGAACCAAGCTCAAGCCAAGCTTGAATTGAGAGCTTGATAACATCTAAACGAACCAAGCTCAAACCAAGCTCGAACCAAGCTCAAACCAAGCTCGAACCAAGCTCAAGCCAAGCTTGAATTGAGAGTTTGATAACATCTAAACGAACCAAGCTCAAGTCAAGCTTCAAATAAGCTCAAGCTCATAAAAAATAAACCAAGCCAAGCTTGAACACTCATTTCAAAAGCTTGGTTCATTTTAAGCTCGGCTTGGCTCGGCTTGGTTATATTATCAAATAAGCTTGAACACCCCAAAGCTCAGCTCGGCTCGACTTGTTTACAGCCCTAAGAATCAACAAGCTGAACAACATCAAGGACAGAACAAATAACTAGAAGAAATTATACAGGTTACAGCAAAGCCTTAGTTTCAAGATATTGGGGGCTCGAAGTAACAAAGTTTAGCACAAATGGATGGAAATTCACATAGTTTCAGTTTTTCAACCGACGCGCACATGGTAACTTGAGCAACCTTGAACAGTCACCATCAAGGTGCAACAACAAAAGTTATCCTCTCAGGATCTGCTGCGTTGCGACCAAGGCCGTCTCCAGAAAATTGGAGGCCCTAGGTTAATTGGAGACTATCAGTGCCGAACTAGTGGACTGATGAGATTTAAGATTGGAGACTTGGAGTCGAAGATCAAAGATTGTTGGACTGCCGATCTCTCTAGAGAGTTTCTCTGTTGAGATTTGAAGTCGACGTAGCAATGAGGCAAAAGATAGGATATAAAATTAGAATTAGGGTTGTATGAGAGAGAATAAAAGAATTGAAAAGGAAAAAGTGAATCGACTTTTTTTTCACTCAAATTGATTTTTAATAGTCGAACATAATAGATTGTGGATGCAAAAAGTTTAGTTAAGATGTGTCTCATGGTCCATGCGCAATTATAAAATAAGTGGAATGTTATAACAAACAAGGTAAGGATAAATATAAGATACGAAGTAAAAAATATTATGTTAAAGAATGAGGATAAATTTGAACAATTTCAAATCGTGAATTGATTAAAATTAATAAAAAGAGATATTAATAATAAAAAAACTTGTTTAATAAAATATTTTTTGGTCTATCAACAAAATTGATCCATTATCAAATTTAATAAAACCCTCAAATATAAATATAAAATCTTAATAATCTGGAGGCCCCTAGAATAGGGAGGCCCTAGGCAGCTGCCTCCCCCTAAAGCCGGCCCTGGTTGCGACAGAAATTGTAGATACCTTTGGGAAAAAAAAAAATCTGCTATCTTAACAGTTCCCTTAATGTTAACTCTATGAATATAGAGAGAGATAAATACAAGTACACAGGCTATAAATATACGGTGGAATAAATCCCAGATCGTCAGTTCCTGAAAATTGACTCCTAGTCATTACGCCATAGATGTCATGCGTCCACCATCTGCGCTACGCTCTGAGAGTAATTATAGAGACCTTCAAAGAATTCATATTGTAAGGTTAGTAATAGACCAAGAGAATTCACAATCTATGATAAAAAGCTCATTCAGGCATTTCAAACATGGCCATTTGCAAATGAATTCTTTCCCTTGGGATAGTGATGAAAAGAGACTTGCCAATCTATAGAACTTGCAAAGGAAAATCTTCTCCATTAAACCACACAAAAATGATGTGGAAAAGCATAAAAAAAAAAAAAAAGTGATATTTCAGCCGTCCTATATTCATTCTTCCTATGCCATCTATATCAACCCAAGTTCCGCAATCTAAGCTCAATTATTATCAAATGAGAACTAGTAAATAATGACATCCAATTCAACTTCAGATCGCATATTACAGAGAATTAAACAGCTGCAATAATCATTCAAATAAACAATCATGTGAACTCAATCAGATGCTTGTCCAGTCGTGTCTGCATGCATATAAATTTGCAAGCGCTTAAAATACTAAATAAAGCGCAACTTTTATATACCTTGTGGTAGGCTGCATCTCCTAATTTATCTCGTAGAGCTGAAGGTTTCGACAGAGCAAACATGGCATCTTGACACCATCATGCGGGACCACACAATCGAGTCCATACTGCATATCCCTCTCAGGTTTAACCATAGCCACCGATCTGTTTTGACACAAGGGAAGGATCAAAATTTGAATGAGTTTCAGCAAAGAAAACATGGCGAAGACAAACCTTCCACAGCCCTCAGCCTGGATCTGGCAGTGCAAGGAGGTGGTCTTTTCGGCGACCATCATGCCCAGTATAACATGGATCTCTCCTGAAGGCAATCATGAACCCATCTGCACAAATTGAATCTATATTTTGGGAGAGAAGAGACGATTCATCACAGACGACAGTCTCCTCTCCAATATATATTAACAACTTTGTTGAGTTTAAATTAAGTTTGGTGGGAAAATTCATATGGGATTTTAAAACAGGGCTTTGGCCTTTTGGAGGGAAGTCGGTAGGTATAATTTATTATTATTATTATTTTTTTTTCAAAATAATGAAATAGAATATTAATCGTATTAAAACTTCACATTACTGATATATTTTTTACATAAAGATATCTCAAAAATATTATTTTTTGGAATTAAATAAATACTATTGTCATTTCTACACGGATGGCATTAAATCCCAGCCATCTAATTTCATACTATTTCTTCTGGACACTTATTGTGTGCTTGTTTTCATTGAGTTAGATAGTTGTCTTTTCTCGTTCAAATGTATGTGTGGAGTTATAAACTTGAAGTGACTTAGCTAATGGTCATTTTCCAATTCATGTGCCATGTGAACATTGTCTTTTACATACTAAGTTTGTCAGAACTAACTACCTGTCTTTATTCAACTTTGATAAATTTCACCCCCAAAAAATGCCCTTTTGACTTTTGCACCTTTAAGATACAAGTGGAGAATCTCATTTTTCTGGTCCAAACTGTTAAAGATCATATAAAGTCCATAATCAACTTGAAACAATTTGAACAAGCATTCCAATTTGTAATATTTAAAGCTATCAAACTGATCGAGACTCAACTTCAGTGGCCAAACTAAATTTCCATTAAACTTTAGTTTACTACAGAATGATCAAGACATTAATATCCAAATCAACCAAACAGTACAGCATGGTCAGTAAATGGTGGATGATGATGGTGTAACCAACTCACTATTGCGCAATTATCACTTGCTATTTTGACCCCAATCACACACTTTAACACAATAAATAAATAAATAAATAAAAGAAATGGAGAATAAATGTTTGTAGCAGTGGTGGATGAGCCATCTCCATACATCAGACAAGGATATGAAATAATTGTTTTTATTTATGTCAAAGTTTAGTTTGGATTTGGTAGTTCATGGTGGTTCACAGCTGTTGTTGCTTTATATAATTAAAGCAAACAGAGCCGCAAAAACACATTAATTAGGCACTAGCTATCACTATCTTATCCGCAAATATCTATCTACAAAGGGACGCTGGACCAAAGAGATTACAATAATTGTTGCAAATAATATTTGAGTTTTTGTGCAGTAAGACAATAATGACTCCTGAAATTGTGCCAGTGGATAGATTACCAAACAAATATGCAGTGGAATTTCCAAGGTAGCAACAAGGGAATACAGAACCCTTACCAATAAATATCCAGCAGAGGCCATCACTGCAATTTGCAGGTGCTATTCACAAGCCAAGTTGTGCAAGTAAAGCATTGTCTTGCCTGTGGGATTCTATCTTATCAAGAGGCTGTGAGGAAGGGTTAGTTTCTACGCATCAATGATCAACCTTGTGCCAATGCAGAATTTGAGCATGTTCAGTAAAATGGAATCAATATGACAAAATTATTTGCAAACCATATATCAATTCCGTATATTTGTATAATACGTATATATACAAAATATATTTGTTTAAGTACACAAAATAAAAGCCATTGTGATTTACCCCCCTTATTTTTTTCTCTATACTCGAAGTCTCTCAGCTGACCAGTCATTACCTGACAATGTCACAAAGTAGCAAACAAATATTTTTATAATGTTGGACCCCCTATAATAAATTTACAGATAAAGAAGCCCATGTTGTCTTATTGGCCAGCAGGGGAACATGCCTGGAACGCTTACACTACATGGTTCTTTTAAATTGAACATGTGCGAAGAGAAGTTCATTATTCATGCTCAGTCAAAGTTCTTAGCTCGATGGTTTTATCAACTTATCTCAAGTTATTACCTAATACAAAGGCCTCTACCGCACGTGGGGTCTGCAACTGGTCAAATACAAATCAGGGACAGCACAGTGTTAAAATAATGTCTTCCCAAGCATTGGTTTCAATGTGCAATTATTTGAAACTTTAGGAGTAGCTTTCAGATGACTCCTGTCATTAACACAGCTTTGGGTGGTTTAAGTGTCACTTACCATGTAGTTAGTTCAGCTCCTGCAAACTCTCCATGCATAAAGAATGACAATGACAACTAAAGATGCAAAGCAAAAGTTATCATGCAACTTGATCAAAGATGAACCGGAATGCTATGGTTTTCATATGGAGGTCCCTTTTTCAGTTTTCTGGCCGTCTCATTGGTCCAGGCCACTGAGGTGAGTGGTCATCTACAGAGTTGAAAAGGATGCTCCATTGGATTTTCTATATGGGTCCCCTTCATGAGATTCCATTCACCGAAGAGGGATTTTTTACCTGAACTAGTCTGAGAACTGGGGGACGACCCCTCTGATCCCTATTTTTCTATTGCACCAGGGCAACCCTAAGAAGGGTCCCTCCTTACTACTCCTGTTCGACAAAGAACAGAGTTTTAAACATGAACCAATGCGCTAGCTATTGGCTGGACCCTCCAATCTCTGATTCATCTATTGCACCAGACGAAAATATGGTTCAACCAGTGTTTCTTTTGAGTCACAGAGCCAAGTTTAGGTTTTGGTTCCCAAGTGAGTTCCTTTGGTCACATTGAACACTCCTTTAGAGCAACAATGCAACAAGCATTGGCGACTATAAGAAATTACTCCTAGTAAACACCATCTACTACAAAGCAATCTAAATTTCATGAAAACTTTCAGTTATGCTAGATAAAAATCTTGTATTTACCTTGCCCAAATCAGAGAATCCAGACCCATAATATCACACATCTGGAAAACGTTGTAGGAGTGGCCACTTGCATATAAGCACACTGTCAGACTTTGGTAACTAAACAGCCAAAATTATATTCACACAATTACTCACAGTCCCAGACTTGCCCTAGTCCACTCAGACTCCATTACTTCTATTAACAGTCCCCTATTAATGCTTAAAATGTATACCAAATGGTAAAATTTGTACAGTGCTTAACGTTACCAAGTAATTTTTACCCTGCTGTCGCCGGCGCAGATTAGTTCTAGTACCGCAGCTCCCGCAAGTAGCCCAGCAGCATCACCGCCTGCGAAGCAATTCCGACGTTGGTAAGACGATTGATAGAAGATTGAGTAAAGGAAGAATAAGCAAAAGAGATACCTTGCGCTTAGCCCGCGATGAGCCCGACTGCGACAGCGCAACCAGCGGTGGAATTGCGCCTTCGCCCACTAGGAGCCCTTGGATACGGGGGCTTTCGGCGGCGAGCTGCAGCAGCACATGCACAGCGAATTCGCTCCCCGTTGTCGGTCCTGTTTCCGTTGCCTCCACTAGCACCGCGATCCCACCCGCCTCCACCACCGCCTCCCTCCCCTCCGGTATCGCTGCTAGGCTTCCAAGCACCACAAGCGCCTTCTCGGCTGTGCCACCGCCGCGTTCCCCCACCAGCTCTAACAGTGGAGGCACAGCCCCAGCGATGACCGCCCGTTCCTTGTTCCGCCGGACCGAGCAAAGCTTGTACAGCGTGGTTAGAGAGTCCTTCTTTCCCCGGCTCGAACCGCTCACGAGCAGAGACACCAGCGGCGGAATCGCCCCGCACGCCCCGATTGTTCCCCGGTTCCCCTCGATCATCGACAGGCTGAGCAGCGCGCAGGCTGCGTTTTGCTTGGCCACTGCTGTCCCCGTCCGCAGCGCGTATACCATCGGCTTGATAGCCCCCGCGGCCGTGATGGGCTCTTTGTTCTCCTCCTCCAGCGAAAGATTGAGAAGCGCCGTCACGGCGCTCTCCTGCGTCGCAGGGTCCATGCTCTTCAGCAGTGGCACGAGCGCCGGAATCGCTCCCGACGTCCCAATCAGCGCTCGGAAGTCAGACCGATGCTTCGCCAAGAGCCTTATCCCCGCTGCCGCGGCCCGTTTCACCTCCGGGGACGACGCCCCAAGCCCCTCGACACAGGCCCTAGTCGCCGGCTCGATGCTCTCCACCGTAGCGCTCTCGAGGACCTCCAAGGACGACGAAGATAAAGCAAACACGTACTGGAACGCCTCAGAATCGGAAGGCGCAGCATGGCTCGGCGGCGCCTCCGATGGGGTGACGCAGGCTAGCCTCTGAAGCTCGCCGGAGATATCAGAGTCGAAGCTAGAACAGTCGGAGAGACCCTGGGAGAGCTCGAGGATCTCGGACACAGTTTCCGCAGAGAAGATCGCTGACTTGGCATCAGAAGGGCGAAGGGGACCGATCGCGAGCTGCTGAAGCTGGAAGTCGACGACGGAGTCGGTCAAATTCTCAGAGACAGCGGCGGAGCGCGACGGCGGAGGAGCGCCAGGCGGCGGGTCGTTGCGGAAGAGGTTGGAGCGGACGGTGCGCATGGACCGACCAAGGGAACGCTGGATTCGCGATCGCGAGGGACTCGAGGATGAGTCGGCGAGGGAGACCATGGCGGCGGAAGAGTAAAGCAGGAAGCAGGCCGTCGGTGGAAGCGGAAGTGGAAGTGGTGGCATAACTTGTAGAGCGAGGGTTTTGTCGAGTCGTGATGAGTTGGGATCGCGGCTACGTCGTGGGTTCCGCGGTTCCGCCTCCGATCGTTTAGGCCGTGTACAGCTGGCAGGTTGGGTTTAGGATGGTTACACTTCACTCAAATGGGCAAAAGCAACAAAAAAAAAAAAAAATGGTTTTCAGCTAAAAATAGGGAAAGAATACTAATGCAACGAAATTATTCTAAAAATAGGTCTTAAAGTAAAATATCATAAAAAGTTGATTGTAAAATCTTTATCTTGTGATTTTTAATAAATATTAATGGACAAAAATTAAAAAACACACTCTCAATTGTCCCAAAAATAAAAGGGCAAAAATATGAGTGCGTCCCTCCCCTACTTTTAATTTAAAAATACTTTTGAATTTGATGTTGTTATAGAAATTACAGGTTGACTTTTACCATATGTAAAAATTAGCAGATAGATACTTACTGTTATATTTGGTAGAAGTTACATATTAATTTTTATAAAGTATAAAATTTAGCAAGTAGTTGTTATATATTATCAAAATTATATGTTAACTTCTACTCATTAGATCATGATTACATTATTATGTTCATGACAATGAGTATCATGTAGTCTACATATTTATTTTACTCATCAAAATATTATTTTAACTAAATTATCATTCAAAAATAAAATCAAAATAATATAAAATCATCATCATAAAAACTAGCAATTGGCTCCATACATTATAAAAGCTATATATGCTAACTTCTATAATATTGATTATGATCAAATAATATTTATTTAAAATATCGTGTCATACAATTCTCATAGTTTATTTTATTTATTGAAATATTATTTTAATTCGCTTATCACTAATAGAAGTAAAATAAAAATTATATAAAATTACTATTAGTAATTCTAGATTCTACAATTGTAGGAACCGATGCTAACTTTTATACGGTCTAAAGATCAGATATTTTTGGTGGTTCATGTTAAATGGGATGATCATTTAACTTTAATTAAAAATAAGATATTTATATGATGATTTTATAAATAATGGGTGTCATTTTGATTTTTTCCTAAAACAAAAAGATAACTTACTTTAAGAAGTCAAAAATATATTCCAACATATTTCTTATATTAAAATATTATTATTTTATATAATTATGATTAGTCCTAAAAAATAATAATAATTTGATTAAAAACATAATATTTATAAACTTATTAAAATTATCAAAATTATTATAGTGATGGTTATTAGTAGTGACTGATTTTAAGTTTTTTCTTAATGATTTTAATCCTTTTAAATTATATATATATAATATTTTTAATTAAATTAAACTAAAAAGTAATCTAATTTTATACATTATAGTAATAATTATATGGCCACTCCTACACTAATATTCAGGTCATCTTTAGAAAGTTAGACACCTTAGGCTGATGAAAGTCCTATATAATATTTTTTTATTACATATAAAAATATTACGTAAGAGCTGATAATTAAATGCACATGATTAATTATCATCAATATTCAATATGCTACATAAATTCATTAAATTATAAAAATGACATATATAAACTAAATCTATTAGTAAAATGTTCATACTCTTTGCGTTTTTTGTCGTATAATATTGTCAACTAAATCATCATAATCAAACTTAGCTACCATCTTTTTTCAATAGACAATATGACTAAACCATTCAATCTATCCTGTGACATAGTTGATCAAAGATAATTCTTTATCAACTTCAACTTTGAGAAACTTTGTTCAGTAAAAGCTACCGTAACCGGTATGGTTAATTTATAAGCTATCCAACCATTGGGAACCCCATGATGCAAAATTTTGACATACTCCAAGACTTCTGGTGGTTTAGTAATCCAATTCAGTAACACTTTTCTAAGTAATTACAATTCAGAATATAATTCAAGCACATTAATATCATAATCATCTTCATGTTTAAAAAAATCTTCAAGTGTGGTACATGAATTTTCAAACTCTCATCATCTGCGTCTTTTAACTTGCTAAGTTAAATAAAAATTCAAAAGTCTTTCGTATTTTTGAAACTGCTCAAATCTTGTCTTGAGCGAAGAAAGAGCATTATCAACTATCTACAAACAATAATTTATTCATTAAATATACTTCGGCTCCTTATATTAGTTCATCTCGAGAATTTTCATTAAAGAATCTTTTTCTACGACAAATTCGAGTTTCATGAAATATGAGCTTAACCTCCATTCCTAAAGCAATCTTTTCAGCTTCACTTTTTGAGGCTTCAAAACTAGTATTTCTGCATTCTTCCAAAATGATAATCAAATCTTTTAAGAGACTAATATTGTCATCAATAGCAATATTTTTTCTTTAGAGAATCTTGCTAACTTTATTTACTTTCTGCAATACTTCAAACGATATTATCATGGCCACAAAAAAATTCAAAACTTTGAAGTTCATAATTTGCCAAAGACCCCACATCATTCACTGTTGTTGCATCACCACTATGTTCTACTAGATGCAATAGTGCATCTCTTATTTGAGGAACATGAAATTTTATAGCTTTTACTTTATCATGATGTCTTTTCTAACATGTATCTGACCATGATTTTAATGTAAGTCCTTCTCGATTGCGACCTTTTACAAAAGATTTAAGGACCTCCCAACGTTTTGTTAAACTGGAGAACAATTTATAAATTAATTTTTGTATCACTCTAAAAAATGAATTAGCTTGAACACAACACATAGTCATATCACAAAGGGTAAGATTAAGAGAATGACAACTATATAGAGTGTAAAATGCCCTAGGATACTTTTTAAATACTTTGGTGCTTACTCCTTTATACCGTCCTTTCATATTTGAACCCTTATCATAACCCTACCCTCTCATGTCATTAAAATCAAGTTCGAATATTCCCAAAATAGATTTAAGCTCATTGTAAAGTGCATCCCCTGATGTTTCAACAACTTTCAAAAATTGAATACAAAACTCTTCCACTGTTATGGGAGTCTTGGAAATATCAACCCATTTCAATATAAGGGTTATTTGTTCTTCATGACTAATGCCCGGAGTACAATCATGAATTACAAAAAAATATTTTGCTCCTCAAATGATTTCAAGGATCTTATTCTTAATCTCGCCTGACAACAAAAGTAGTAATTCATTTTGAATATTATGGCCAAGATAATGGACATGACTAGTCTCCTTTCTTCAGATGTGCTGAAGGTGCTCTTCCATGATCGGATCAAAATCAGCAATCATTCGAATCATACTTAGAAAATTTCCACTATTATGATCATCAAGTTTTTCATTACTTTCACGAAATGCCAAATTACTATTAGCAAGAGTTTTTACAACACTAATAATTCTCTTCAAAACATCTCTTTATTTTTTTTCTTTCTCAATGGTTTTTTTATTAGAAGAATCAATTGTTAGTTTTTTTTCTCAACCTTGTTTCTATGGGATCGGTACACACGTGAGTTGGGAAGCTTAATTATGTGGTTTTAAAAACTTACCTTTTTCGATTTATAAAATAAGTACGTAGCGGAAAAACTAAACACGAAAATAGAACAAGATCAATAACTTAAGGAGTTACTTGGTTCGGAGCCTTCGGCGACTCTTACTCCAAGACCAAGTCCCGCGGACCTATCGATGGAGAATTCACTAAATACCTCTTCCAGAACAGCTGGAAGAGGGAATCGAGTACAAATAAAAGAATAGGAAAGTGTAACAAGCTACACTTTCCTTTATGTAATAATTAAGTACACAAAGAAACTTTATTACCCAATACTTTGTAGATTTAATGAATCAAGCTCGGTGTTGGATGACTTCTCAGCAGCAATCAAACACAGTAACATCGTAGCAGAGTAGTCGCATGGAGTTGGAGTGATCGGAGTGTTGAACAGATACACAAAAGCTTGTAGAAGAGTTGTATCTGAGTTGTATTGAAACCTTGGTCGAGTAGCCCTTTTAAAGGGGATTGAAGGCGCCTTCAATGCCACCGGAGGCGCCTTTAACTCCAGCTTTTATCCCTTAAAAGCGGATTCTTATCGTCGACGAAGCCTTCTGCCTTATTCGACTGAAGGTGCCTTCAAGTCTCTCCAAGGCGCCTTCCATCGTCTAACTCAAGGCGCCTTCAAATGCTTTGAAGGCGTCTTGAGTACTGTTCACTTGAGACTGAATTTGCTCCTTTTGTCCTGTAAAATATGTTATTCTAAAAACTAAAATATACCCTGTAAAATAAAGTTAGCACAATAATAAAATAGCAATATTAATTAGATCTTGCCTATTCGAGACCAGAATCTAGTCAAGGTCTCAATTTAGGTTTTTAAAATGGTCCTAAACTAGATTTACATCTAAAGTCCAAAATTTGACCCATTTTAGGTGTAATTCCTCAAATTTTGGCATATTTTCATTCAAATTTTCAATATTTGTGTCAACTTCACTAAGGTAGTTAACCCAATCTTAGTGAAGTTGACACTTGGAGCCATTTTTAAGGCAGTCGTACTCCTTGAAAATGAGAAGGAATAATTGTTTACTCTTTGGAAGAGTAAAATGTGCCAAAATTTGAGGAATTGAACTTAATTTAAATTGACACAAATAAGAAAAAGACAAAAGAAATGTCAAGTTTGGTTTTGATATTTTCTTATAAAAAGGGAGCAATTTAGGACTAATCTTAAGTTAGTAAATTTTTAGAGATACTTAGATAGATAATCTAGGTATATTTATTTATGCTAAATTATCATGATTTCTTCCCCATCCTATGTCATGACATCATATTTTGTATTTATATTTATTATAAAAAATAAAATACATAAATACTATGTCATGTCATACAGACATCACATAGTTATAGTAAGTTTTTCTTTTGAAAATATTTTTTTTGATGTATGTCATCAATCATTATGCATTACTTTTGATTCTTTGTAATTAAGGACAATGACGTTTATCAACAAGTAACATTTTAGGTGGATGATCAATTTAACAATGCCTAGATAGATATGTATGATCACTTAGATTAGGGCAAAATCAAAATATACATCTCACAATAACCATAAGGTAACTTGTATGTGTTTTATTATACATTAGATATAAATGAGATGTTAGGATGCTGCACAAGACTCAAGATGTTGATTTAGTATATTTATTTGAGTTTTAGCTTTATCAAAACACATAGTTATGTGTTATTTAATCATTAGAAAAGTTAATATATAAGTCACGTGCACTTAGCACAAGGAACATGGTTAGAAATTGATTTTAAAAATGATTTCAAAATGATTTTGGAAAACTTTGGTGAAGACTATTTGCTGATAGTAATCACCATTGGAAAGTTAGACATAAACTTGGAAAAATATTGAAGTTTTCAAAAGTTTCTAATTTTGTGTCAATCTTTTAAAATAAGATATATTTTTTTTAGAAAACTATTTTTCATGATAGTATATGCCTTAAATAATGTTTATAAGAATTTTCATAATTTTTAGAATTTTATAAAATTTTTGTGGTATTTCTAAAATTCGACTGAAATCGATTTCAAAAATTAGAAATGATAATTTACTAGGCTAGTCGATTATCACATTCTAATTGATCAGGCCAATCGATTAGATGAGTTCCCGTGAGCATAGTAGCTCACGGAATCGATTACAACAATCGATTAAAGGCCTTAATCGATTATAACAATCGATTGACATTCGAGAATCGATTAAATCCTAACTTTAATCGATTACGACTGGTCTTAAGCGATTACGAGCTTTGTTTAAGCGCTTAAGACCCTGATTTCAGCTTAAATAAGTTTATTTAAGTTGAATAAGCGGTGTTTAGTCATATTAACCATTCCCAGCCCTAGAAAGTGCTTAGATAAACACTCAAGAGAAGTTTTATTGTTAAAACAAGAAATGATTGGTTAAAGACGAACTAAGTTGAAATTTAGGATGAGGTTTACATTTAATTTGATCATTGAACCTCAAAACTTCAAAATTTTAGGTTTCCTAAAGATTTAGAAACTCCAAGTCATTATTGGTGCAATGATAGAAGTTTAAAGCATGTTTTGAGGGGGAGCTACTCCTTAAAGATATAATATTTTTTTTATAACAAAACAATGGAAGACTTTAAATCTTCATTGTTATGTATGCTCTAGGATGAGCATTTGGGCACAATGAAGGGCATGAGACTTTCATTGTGATGTTGTGAATAACAAGTGAGGTTGTGAACAACATGTAAGAAACTCTTCAGGGGAAGAGTTTTTGATGTGTGCCAAAGGGGGAGAATGCAGGGTTTAAGTTAGGAAACCTTCATTACCTAAAGGGGGATGCTATCCTCTTGGAAAGGGGGAGAATGAAGGAAATCCCCATTCATGCTTTAGCATGAAGAAGAAGTTGAAGCTATGAGATTAGCCTAACTTAAACGTATTATCAAACATCAAAAAGGGAGAGATTGTTGGTGTAATTTTCCTAGGTCAAGTTTGACCAGTTTGACTAAACTTGAGTTGACTCAAACTTGAATCTTGATATTTGAGTTTTGATCTTTAATAATGTATGGAGATTGCAGTTGCAATTGTCTATGTGGGGAGATTGTTGGTACAATTTGTTAGAGTGTATACTAAAAGCCTAGCTTTTGTAAACATTTATTTTTGAAATAAAAAAATCACATTCGTCAAATGTCTACATTTTATTTGTTAAGTGTAGTTGTTTAATTAATTTATATTGTAGATAACATGGTGTGTGGTGTCACTCACAAAAGATCATGTTATCAGTTCTTTATAAATTATAAACAGTTGCTCACGACTAAGATGGAAAGGAACAAACCATTGGAATAGTCGTAGTATAATTAAGTATTAGTTTATCTTCACTAATAAATTACACTAGTACACTCTAAGTGTATTGAGTAGGACCATTTTAGGTAAGTTCTTTTTATACCGACTTAATAAAAGAACTAGACCTTAGTTATTATGGAAGTGTGTGCTCTTAATCCTAATATAATAACAATCACATATATTTAGTATTTATTTCTTTAACTTATCAAAGGGTGAGATTTATCTCGATAAATCAATAGGTCTGATAAGTTGGGAAATGATATTACTTATAGTGTGTGTTGTTGATTATAGAAGGAAACTGTGTTCTAGTTATCTAGGTTGAGAATGTCCTCAAGAGGAGCTCATAAGGATTGTCATGTTAAACCCTGTAGGTGGACTTAGTCCAACATGACAATGAAGTTGAGTGATACTACTCTTGGAGCTAGATATTAATTAAGTAAAGTTGTCAGTGACTTACTTAATTAGTGGACATTCGTTATCTTAAACACAGGGATACTAACACACTCATATATGAAGGAACCCATAATGTAATTTGGGATTGGTGCGGTAGCGCAATAATAACTCTCTAGTGGAATGAGTTATTATTGATGAGCTTAAGTTCTGTGTTCGAGGCGAACATAAGATACTCAAGCTAATCGGAAGGCCAAAACCAATTTCTCCTCTAGGTCCCTATCATAGCCTCATTAAAGCCTCAAGCCCATCCAAATAAAAACCCTTCTTGGTGTCCAAGAAGGAGGTCGCCCCAAGGCTTGGTGACCAAGTAAGGGTCAACCGCCATCTCCTCTTAAGGGGCTGACCCTTTGCTTGGTGTCTAAGTAATGAAGGGTTGGCCACAATTTGTCAAATAAGGAGGGGTGTTTTGAATTTTTAAAAATCTTCTCTTTGTAGAAAACTATAAGTTTTAAAAGAGAAATTTTAAAATATAAAATTTTCCTTATTTGAATTAGGCCACATGGTTTAATAGAGAGTTTTAAAAGTTTTAAAACTTTCCTTTTTTTAACCATCCTCATGGTTTTAGAAAAAAGAAAGAGAAGTTTTAAAATTAAAATTTTATATTTTTGTAACCATGTTAAAAAAGAAAATTTTTAGAAGAGAAATTTTAAATTTTAAAACATGTTTTTAATTTTTAAAACTTTCCTTTTTTAACATCCACATTAGGAAAGAGAGCTTGTAAAATTTTATAAGAGGATTTCTTCTTTTATAAAATTTTATAAAATTTTTTCTTCCCCTTGATGATGTGGGCGACCACCCTTGCTTGGTGCCCAAGCAAGGGGCCGACCAAATTAAATCTCCAATCAATCCATGATTGGTGATTGATTCAATCAAGAGGAAAGAAAAGAAAAAATAAAAGGGGAAAAGGAAAAATAAGAGGAAGATTTTAATTTTTATAAAAAGTCTTTCCTTATTTGCCTTGGGCAAATATTATAAAAGAATGGGAGGACAGACCACATGACATAACAATTCTTATTCTCTTGCTTGGTGATCCTCTTGTGGCCGACCCTCTCTCCCTCTCTTTTCCCCTTGCTCTCTTTTGCTCCTTGGTGGTGGTGGTGGCTCAATTCTAGAGAAGGAGAAGAAGGCTTTTGGGTGGTGTTCATCTTGGAGGATCGTCGCCCACACGACGTCCAAGGCGAGGTGAGGAATATGGCAAAAGATCTCGAGGTCATTAGCATACAAAGAGAAGGTATAACTAGTAATTTTCTTTCGCATCATGCTAGTTTTTTTTTGTATGAAGTCCAAACACAAGAGGCAATAGATTCTAGTTTTTTTCGAATTTGTTATTCGAGTTTGTTTTTTTTTGTTTTTCGAATTTGTGATTTGATTGTTCCTTTTGGTTAAACCTAGAGTTATATAAGGAAATTAAATATTACCTTTCCTTAAAAGGCTTTGTCTAGGAAGTGGTGGTTGCTCTCATATCCAAGAAGGCCTAGTGCCTCGCCATGTTTAACCTGGAAGCTAATTTTAGAAATTAATATTTAATTGAATTTATAACATAGGTGGATTTGGATCAATAGTGTTAAGTTTCGCTTGCGATCCAAATCTAAACCATTAAGAACAGATAAGTTAAATTTGGAATCAATAATGTTAAGTTCCGTTTGTGATTCCTAATTTAACTTCTAAAGAATACAATAGGTTATTTAGGAAAGGTTTGACACTTGTACAAAATTTTTGTACAGTGGAACCGGTACGATCTTCCTAGGACTAATCAACACAATTCCCCTCTGGTTAAGGTTGGACCAGTTTGCAGTGAAGAAGACTCAAGTGGGTAAGGTTGACTAGATACTTGATTAGGAAAGTCTTAGCTAGAAGTGAGGCAAGGGCAAGTCCAACTGGAAGGTTGGCAGAAGAAGAAAATCTAAGTGGATTAGTGTTGATTGTGTTGGATCGTGAGTTTCACTAAAGAGGGGGGGGGGGTGAATAGCGATTTAAAAAGGTCGAGAGTACGCAGCGGAAAAAGACGAAATCAAAACAATGCTAACACAAGAACCTTTTTACTTGGTTCGGAGCCTTTGGCGACTCCTACTCCAAGGCCCGCACACAAGGGTGCTTTCGATGGGCAATTCACTAGCAATTCAGAAATTATTACAAACTAAGTACAGAAATGCCAATGAAAAAACAAAACAATACCGACAAAGGAAGAAACTAAAAGAGAAGCGCGTTGTCGGAGCTTCGCAGCGTCACAGGAGCACAGGAGAGCGGATTATGAGTTGTTGTTCTGACTTCAGCCTTGACCCTCCTTATATATGAGGTTCGGAGCACCTAGAACCTTCAGGGCGTCTTGGATGTGACGTAGCCGAGTCAACCAGCGAACTCCACGTGTTGATGTCGCGAAGTGGATATATTTTTGCCTCCGGGTGCCCGGGTACCTCCCGAGCGCCCGGACTTCCAGGCGCTCGGGTACCTCCCGGGCGCCTGAACCTCCAGGCGCCCGGGGACCTCCCGGGCGCTCGGACCCTGTTTTCCAATGGGTTCCTACCTGCAAGAAAACGTTAGTCCGAGACACTTATATCTCCTGCAAAACAGATTATTAACACAGTTATAATAAACAGAAATAGTATTAATTAGATTCTATCTCTCCGAGACCGAAATCTAGTCAAGATCTCGACTTAGAGTTCCAAAATGGTTCTAAGTCAGATCGGCGCCTAAGTTCCCTTCTCGGTATTGCGTCCTCACAGTCACTTTCCTCCAGTGACTTACCTTTACTTACCTGTCAGACATCAGGTCAGTCCTTCAACCCGTCTGGACTTCATGCCAACTATCCGATCAACCCGTCGACCTAGCTGGACTTCGTGCCAAACACCCGGTCAGCCCGTCGACCCATTTGGACTTCGTGCTAACTATCCGGTCGGCCCGTCAACCTAGTTGGGATTCGTGCCAGACATCAGGTCAGCCCGTCGACCTGTCCTGGACTTTTCCTGCACACTCGGTCAGAGTGTTAGATCAACAACAAAACTAACTTAACCTATTTTGTCATTCATTAAAACCTGGGTTAAATCGTTAGTGCTAACCGCACCAACAGATTGGACATTTGGTGTGAAAATCCCTAGCGAGTGAAGCTAGACAGTGAAAATATCCTGGTGAGTGAAGGCAGGTGAAAAACCCTAGTGAGTGAAGTTAGGCAGTGAGGAAGTCCTGGTGAGTGAAGTCAGACAGTGGAAATCTAGGTGGGTCAAGGTTAACCGGACACCTGGTGATTAGGAGTTCAAGTAGGTCAAAGGTTTGACCAAATACTTGGCACAAGGAGAAAAGTCTAAGTGGTCAAAGGATTGACCGGACACTTGGTGAAGAAGTTCCAACAGGTCAAGGTTGACCAGATGCTAGGCAATGAGGAGTTCCAACAGGTCACGGTTGATCGGATACTGGGTAAATGAACTCTACACTTCGGGTTGGAAGTTAGGGCTTGGTAATTGACTAGGTTAGTCGATTACTGAAGTTTAATCGATTAAGGTAAATGATTAAGTAGTTTTCACGAAGTGTACAGAGAGGTTCATAATCGATTAGGTCAATCGATTACAAATGCTTAATGGATTACAACAATCGATTAAGCCTGGGTTTCGCGAATGCACAGAGAGTTTGGTAAGCGATTAAGTAAGAAAGCTTAATCGCTTATAGCCTATTTTAGCATGAATAGAAAGCTTCCTAATCGATTACGATAATCGATTAGGAAGGATTAATCAATTAGGGTAGTTAATTAAATTTGAAAAACTAATCGTTATCAGCCCGATAAAAAGTGTTTGCGTGGATAGTTCTCAGCAGCGCTCACAGATCTCTTCTCCACTCTTATCATCGAGTTCGCTAGATCTTGAAGTTAATTCTTGGAGATAAGTGTTGCTGCACTTCCAAGGTCAAGAGGCGTTCCCAAACAAGAAGAAGAAGCTAGTTAGGATTTCATTTGTATAAATCTTGTAAGAGATTCTTTGTATTTGTTTAATTCTTCTTATTGTTGCATTGAGAGTTTTATACAAGATTTCTCCACCTCTGGAGTGCTTTCGAGAAGGAGTGTTTTTGATAATGGATGTGTGAGTGAGAGCCTGATTTTTGAATTAGTCATCTCGTTTGAGGTGGATACAAAGTAAATATTTGGTGTTAGCATTGGAGAAGCCGAAGTGTCTTGATAGAATGTTCTAATTGGTCCGTCAAAAAATTGATTCATTATCAAATTTAATAAAAACCAAATACAAATAGAAAACCTTAATAACATGGAGGCCCCTAAAATAGGGAGGCCTTAGGCCCTAAGCCACCTCCCCCCTAAAGTCGGCTCTGCTCATATTGAAATATTGATAATTTTAAAATAGAGTCCCATTTTAATTTTTACATTTTGAGTTGGGTAAAATTATTGTGTGACTCGTACATCAAGTTTGAATCACATAAATAGTCTATTATAATATAAGATAAGACTGTGTACAATAGATTCAATATAATTTTACTCTTCTCTAAAATCCTATATTGATGAAAACTTCGTACACCGGACTATCTTGATTTTGTGATAATTGTGAGTGTGTAAATTACTCGGGCTTAATTGTAAATTGGACCCGCGCTTTTTCATTGTGGGCCAATGCGACAAATGAATTAGCAACAAGACCAACACGTCCTCAGAAGCCCAATATCGTTTGATGTTATATATTTCACTGAACTTAATTAGCTATTAACTAAACAAGCTAGACGCATAGCTCAACATCACTCACAATATAATTAAACTCAACTTGGCCATTGCATTGCCATTGCATGCAGGCAAAATAGAGGCCGGGGGACAAAGGCATGGACAAAACGGTGAGATGGTATCAGACAGTGGATCTCGAGGAGATCACAGTAGCTAGCTAGTTCATCAGCAACATGTGATAGATCGTGAGCAGAAGAAGGCCCCGTGAAAACCAAAAATGATCGAGAGGTGGAACCTCTCCCATAGGCCATAAACTCAATCAATGCCACTCCCTCTCTTCTTCTTCCTCAACTCACATGCTCATGCATGACGGGAATGAGGTTGGTAGCTATCTAGGTCAAAGTGCCATGCCCCCCTCTGCTCACATGCACCGATGCACGCACGTACGTATACGCCTATACGGTAATACCCCTTCAATCTCCATGCATGCTTAGGATGAACGATTTAAACTTCAAATTGAAACGGTCGCATGCAGTGCGTCTCCAGAGAGCCAAACTCCGACCGTGACAGCATTTATTTAAGCCATGCATGCACCACATGACACACCACGCTCTGTGTGCTAACTAACTATACATCTCATTCCACTCCACTTCGCTGGGCTACTGAGGACGTACGTAGATTGTTCGATGGAGAATCTCCGGAAGGCGCCGCTGCGGCCTTGGAAGAAGGGGCCAGCGAGGGGCAAGGGCGGGCCCCAGAATGCCTCCTGTGAGTACCGCGGCGTCCGGCAGAGGACGTGGGGGAAGTGGGTGGCGGAGATTCGCGAGCCGAAGAAGCGGACGCGCCTCTGGCTCGGTTCCTTCGCCACCGCCGAGGAGGCCGCGCTGGCCTACGATGAGGCGGCGCGACGGCTCTACGGCCCCGACGCCTACGTCAACCTGCCCCACCTCCGCGCTACGTCCGCCTCCTCCCACCTGCTCAAGCCGAGCGCCTCGTCGTCGCACCTCCACGGCAGGCCTTTCAAGTGGCTGCCGGCCGCCTCCAAGGGCGGCGTCACTGTGACCTCAGCCACTGGCGCCGCCGTCCCCTCCTGCGGCCTCCTCAACCTCAACGCCCAGCACAACGTCCACGTCATCCACCAGCGCCTCCAGGAACTCAAGAACAATTCCGAAAATAAAACGAGGCCTCCTCCTCCTCCTCGTCCTCCTACTCCTCAGCTTCTCTCTTCCACCGCCTCCTGCAGTAATTCAGGCGGCGGGTTCCGGACGCCATTGGCGCCGATAGAGACGCAGCTGGAGATCTCGCTAGGTGGAGACCGCCGAGGCATCGACCAAGTGGTGGATCCGGCGCCGGCGAGAGCGGAGAAACCGCAGATTGATCTGAAGGAGTTCCTGCAGCAGCTAGGGGTGCTGAAGGCGCCGGAGGAGGAGAATAGCAGAGAGGCGGAGCCTGTGCTTATGCTGACGCGGGAAGAGGAGGCGAGTGGCTGTAACAGCGGGACGGTATCGATGGACCAGGGCAGCGCAGGGGGCTCGGAGTTGCACCAGATGGGCGGCGACTTCAACTGGGACACGTTGATGGAGATGCGGGCTTTGGAAGGCCACCCTGTCGACGAGGCGGAAGACGGCGGGGCGCCGCAGCTGGATGACGTGCACGATGACCTTGGATTGCCCGTCTCCATCTGGAACCTCTGATCACCTGAACCCTGCTATATCTATATATACACACTACTTCTACAGTTCATCTATGTGTTTCATCTGGTTTTATAGTCAGTCATATTTAAACTATATATTATCATTGTAATTATAATAACTAGTGCGGAAAATAATAAACTCATCTGTTCTTGTCTGGTCTGATGACTCAGCAAAACAAAAACTGTCGAGGGGTAGGTAGCCGCGGCACGATGAAGAGGAAGATTCACGAATTCCCTAAAAACATAAGAGGTTAAAATAAGCGTTGAGGGTGGACTCTAATCCCGTCCAGAAGCCGAGAATAATGGATGATATAGTTGGCATATTGATCAACTTGTCATGACGTGAAGGGAGGAGAGGTGAGCTCTCTTTTATATTGACTCTTTTATATTGACTGAATCTCTAAACCTCCCAAAAAGATAAGAATCAAAGGTGTTCGAAAGTCGTCTTTGGTTAATGGTGCCTATAAAATTATTAGAAAATAGACTGAGTGTTGTCTCGGTTTGATCATCTAACATTCAAGTCAATTTTTGATCATAGAAATAAAAAAATAAGCATTATTATAATGAAATAACTGAATGTAAAATATATCAAATCAGCAAAAATGAACTAAAAGTGGCACGAAACTGGAGGTGATTATGAGGAGTTAGAGACGATGACACAGAGCCGAATGTGGTATGGATCTGGAGGCGACGACACAAAGCTAGATGCAGCATGGATTTGGAGGCGACAGCACGGAGTCGGATGTGACATGGATCCGGAAGACGACACGCAGCTGGAATATAGTAGTGACACGCAAGCCAGAATATGACAACGACTCGAAGCTCGGAACACAACAATGACACGAAGGCCAAAAATAGAACATCGGCTTGCGAGCCAGAATACAACCACAACTCACAGGTCGGAACACCACATCGACTTGAAGGCTGAACAACTACAATGTTGGAACACAACAATGGCTCAAAGACCGGACAACTCCAATGCTAGAACACAACAACAAGGTAAGGCAATGGTGACCCAAAGGTCGGATCAGGATTAGGGTCGTACGGTGGTACTGATTGGAGCCCAGATCAGCATCGAACTTGAGGGCAGGGGCGTTGGACGGTCGGATTTGGCATTGGGTGTGTCGGTAGCAGCACCAACGACCGAGGTATGCTTGAGGGGGGTTGTAGAGCAACGTCAGCGGCTATTGGCTTGTGAAGGCAATGACATCATGTCGAGGGAGGCGATGCATGTCCCTACGGCGATGACATCTCACAAAAGAGAAGAGGGAGAGGCGGCATGAGTGAGACTGTCAACAAGTGTGAGAGGGGCGACCCCTACGAAGGCTAAGGAGAGAGGGGGGGGGGGGGGAATCCCGGGCTGGAGGCGGAGGATCTGTGAGCCGGAGGCGGGGACAAGACGACGTGTGCGGAAAGAAGAGAAGGGGAGAGGCAGCCCCGGCCAATCAAGACTGCTTATGTTGGTGCAGTAAGCAACAATGATCAAACTTAGGTTTTGATAAATGACAAATGGATTAAAATTCGGTGTGATGTGATCTAACTTTGTTACTAAGTGTGCGAGACTTGACGAGTTTGAAGGACCAGGTTGAAATCTAGTTAGGTTTGTTAAACTTGATAGATGATGGGAAGTCCAGATAGGTCAAGGAGTGATTCGATATCTGGCGGGAAGTCCGGCTGGGTCCGCGGGACCTGACAACTTGTCAAAGTCCAGTTGGATCTGTGGACCTGGCGACTGGCGAGAAGACCTGATGGGTCAAAGGCAAGTCAAACGATTCTTCATGGTAAGTAAGGTAAGTCACTGGAAGAGAGTGTTATAGTGATGACGAACCCCAATTAGGGACTTTAGGCGTTGATCCAGTTTAGGTATATTTTGGATACCTAAACTATGACCATGACTAGATCATAGTCTTGGACATCCAAGATTTAATTAATAATATTATTTTATTATCATGCTAAATTTATTTTGCAGGTTACATTTTATTTTGGACTAACACACTTTGTAGGACTAAGGTAGCAAAAATCAACCTTGGATGAATAGTGCCGAGACGCCTCAGAGCTGACTAAAGGCACCTCGGAGCAGACTTGGAAGGGCCCAGGCCCGTTGGAGGCACCCTCACGAAGATAAAGTTTGATTTGTGGGGGAGGTGCCCTGGAGTGCACTGGAGGCCCCCCCTGATTCGTGCTTGGAGGTGCCTTGAAGCGCTTGGCAGGGGCCCTCGAGTGGATAGAAGCCGGAGTCCTTGTTGTTTATCATGACTAAGGTTTAAGAGATTAAACCTAAGGTTGGATGCACCTCCAATGAGCTTGGAGGTGCCCTCAACTTTTTTTAAAAGAAGTGTTCGAGCAGCACAATGAATCCATTAGTTCTACAAGCTTCAACAACTCTTCTGCTGCTTCAACTATGGTTTGTTGCACTACTGCTCTGAGAACATCCGACTATTGTCAGCACACCAACACCAATACACGATCCCGTTCAGATTCTACATTTCTAAAGTGTTGATAACGATTTAATATTTTTGTACATTTTTCATACTTGTAAAATGAAAGTGTAGGCTGTTACACTTCCCCGTTTTTCGTACTTGTATTTGATTTTCTCTTCCGGCGGTTCCAAAAGAAGTTTATAGTGGATCCATCGATACAATTCGAGGGATCGTGAGTCTTGGAGTAGGGGTCGTCGAAGTCTTCGAATCAAGTAACTGTTGGGGATCGTTCGGCCGGCTTGAAGGGGGGTTGGATAGATGGCGCCCCCAAATACTCGCTTCTTTCTACAACGTTAGTGCGCAAGCGAAAATGCAAACAAAACAAGTAGAAAGCTAAATACTAAAGGAAAGAATGCAAACCAAGCTACACGATCATTTACGTGGTTCGGAGATAAAGCTCCTACTCCACGGCGTGTCCGTAAGGTGGACGATCCCGATCCTTCGGTGGATTACTCCCCGAAAAACTTCCGGCTAGCTCAAACCTCCTTGTGGGTGGAGAAACCTCACCACAACCCTCACAAGAGCTCCTTTGACGCTAGGGCACAGGTAGACTACTAATAGAGATTAACCACCTCTATTTCGTCAACTCAAACCAAGCTCCCAAGCTTTGGTTTTATAGGCCACGGGTTGGAAAACCCCGCCTACCAGTCGACTGCTAAAACATGCAGTCGACTGACCCAGTCGACTGCACCAGTCGACTGCCAAAACATGCAGTCGACTGCTACAGTACTGCTACAGTAGCGCTACAGTACTGCTACAGTAGCGCTACAGTAAAACCCTAAAAACTAAGATTTTACTCCGAGTACAATCTCTCGTGCACTCGTACCCTCACCCTTATGACTCACTTGATGCTTCCTTTGCAGCTTTGACTTTTTACCTTCAAGCCTATTTCCTTTGGCTCTCGTCCCTCGGATGCATTCAAGTCCGCGGCTCGTCCCCAATATCATCCTTCGCGTATGCCTCGAAGTCGATTCCCTCGGCCCTTGTCCTCGCTGCCTTGTCCATGGTTCCTCAGATGCTCCATCCTTCACCAGACCCGAAGCCATCAACCTGAGTCACATGTGTATCCTGCAAACCTGCACAACTCAAATACACATATCAAATACAAGGGTGAACCTAACTTAAACCCTTTGCCCAAACGCCAAAACACATGGTCGCACGGACCATTGGGATTGCTCCAACAATCTCCCCCTTTTTGGTGTTTGACAATACGTTTAAGTTAGGGAAAACAAATAGCAAATAAACATGCTAATACATACAATGGACTTACGATGCCAAGGCTACACACTTGGACTTACTCCGCCGAATGGTCTTATGATGCCAAGGCTACACACTTGGACTTACAACGCCGAATGGACTTACGTTGCCAAGGTTACACACTTGGCAACCGCCGTAACAATGCATCATGCATTTGAACCTATCCCAAGGCTCTCCCTACACCTATGCTCCCCATGAGCTAGGATTTTTACAACGGGCTTTTTAAGAACCTATCCCAAGGCTCCCCCTACGCAAAGGCACTTTTAGGTTTTCCCAACTAAACCTTACTTCTCCCCCTTTGCCTAACATCCAAAAGGTCCTCCAACAATATCCCAATTGTTGAAAACTTGTCATTCCAATTGACCCTAAACTCGTGTGTTTATCCCCCATGGATTTCATACACTTGTATGAGTTGACTTGGTCAAAATCCAGTGCTGAAAACAATTTCAGACTGGTATCAGTCGACTGCAAGAAGTGCCAGTCGACTGGTCGCTACTGGTTGAGCGAACAGAATGCTTCTATTTCCAGCCAGTCGATTGCATGTTTTAGCAGTCGACTGGCACAGTTTTTCAGCCTTTTTCAGCATTTCTGACCCAATTTCAGAAATGCACCAATAATTCCACAGACCTCCAAAAATCCCCAAATTTTGTGGAGAGGTCTGTTTTACCCATGTCTACTTGGGAAAAATACATTCAAAAATGTATCTATCACCAATCCCAAGATTGACACAAAACTCAAAACTAGCTAAAAAGTTCAATTGAACCTTGACCTAAAGTCCTAGTTTTGGCTTCCTCTTGATGTATTTGCCCATATTAACCCACAATGCATCCCTAGCATTGGTTTATATGGCATTTATACATCCAAAACCAATTTTCATGCTATATGACCCCAATTGTCATATTTCTTGCATGAAACATAAACTAATTGTGCCAAAACCCTAGGTTTGAGACTCAAGTCCGTCTCCAAACCACTTGGCACATTTCATGGCTTGTCTAGACTCCCAAGTAAAACCCCCTTGAGATCCATTGGCCATGGGTCCCAAATTGACTCTTTGAGCTCCCCCTAGAGCTCTTAACCTTAGTCACCTCCCTAGGTGACTCATCCACAATGGCTAGGCCACATCGGTCCACCCCCGGTGAAACTTGACCTACAAATCTAACTTTCTTAACCTTGGACACTTTGTCCTTCGTTAATTTCTCCTTACCATTAAATGGTTTTCCCTTGCCATTTATTGGCTTCTCCTTGCTATAGTCATATGCAACCCTAGCATAAGACTTTCCCTTAGCTTTGGAGGACACTCTCTTGCCATGATCATTTGCCACCCTAGCACATGATCTCTCATTAGCCTTAGAGGAACTAGATCGGTATCCCAAGCCCGATCTATCATTGTTGGGTCTTTGGCTACCCAACATCATCCTTAATTCCTTAGATCCAACATTGAATCTCTTAAGGAATTGTTCCAACTTATCAAGCTTTCCCCTTAAAGTTTGATTCTCCTTCTCTAGGTTTCTAACCCTAGAGTTAATTTGTCCAAATTGGACATTCCTAGACCTACCCTTCCTAGGCATGTGTCTCCCCTTCTTGGGATTAATGCCTTGGGTCTCCCTAGGTCTATTGTTTCTAGATTTTTCATGCATAGATTTCCTAGGATTTTGATCTACATTAACCCTATTCCTATCATGATATTTAAATCCAAAATTTTGCATGGGTAAATAATAACAATTATTCCTAGCATGCATGGAGGAATTTAAATTTGATTTCGAATTTAAATTTGGGTTTACCTTACCCTTTACCTTTGGAGCTCCCCCTTGACATGAGCCCCTCTTCTTCTTCTCCCACTTCTTTAGATGCTCCAACTTCTTGAACTCTCCCTCCTTGAGCATCTTGTGTGGTAGTGTCCAAGTTCTCCACACGTGAAGCATCTAATGTGCTTCTTCTCCTTCTTCTTCCTACAACTCAAATCAGATTCTAAAGGAATTGAATTGAGTTTAGGAGATACCTTCTTCTTACTCATTGGACACCTACTCTTGTAGTGTCCCTTCTCATTACATCCGAAGCAAATTATGTTGTTCTTTGACTTCACTTCGATGGAGGTGCTTGCTATGTTTACTTCCAAGACTTCATCTTCTTCACTTGTCTTGGAATCTTCTTCAATTCTTGAGGATGTAGATGATACCTCATCTTCCTTCTCCTCCTCGGATATTGAGCATGACTCAACTTCCGTTTGCTCCACCTTCTCTTCTTGAGCTACTAAACCCAACTCCTTGGGCTCCACATCCGATTGGTCCTTCTTCTCCTCTTGGACCACTTCATCACTTTCTTCGGATTTTTCTTCTTCTTCTTGTGTAGGTAAAAATTCCTCCCATGGAAATTTCTTCACTTTACTCCACAATTCATGGGCGTTCTCATATTTACCTACACCACTTATCACATTAGGAGGCAATAAATCAATTAAAATTGCTATTACCTTTGAGTTTGCCTCCGATCGTGAGGTTTGCTCCTCCGTCCAATGTCGTGTTCGAAGCTTCTTCACTTTCTTGTCTTTAGGGACTTCAAATGGCTCTTCCACCACCATCATTGTGTCCCAATCCGTCTCGAAGAAGTTCTTCATCTTCACCATCCAAAAGGTGATATCCCATAAGCTTCCTCCTTCGAACTTTGGCGGATCTATCAAGCCGGTCATCTTTGCTTCCTCGGCGGTTAGTCCGACGGAGAGCGGTCTTGCTCTGATACCACTTGTTAGGGATCGTTCGGCCGGCTTGAAGGGGGGTTGGATAGATGGCGCCCCCAAATACTCGCTTCTTTCTACAACGTTAGTGCGCAAGCGAAAATGCAAACAAAACAAGTAGAAAGCTAAATACTAAAGGAAAGAATGCAAACCAAGCTACACGATCATTTACGTGGTTCGGAGATAAAGCTCCTACTCCACGGCGTGTCCGTAAGGTGGACGATCCCGATCCTTCGGTGGATTACTCCCCGGAAAACTTCCGGCTAGCTCAAACCTCCTTGTGGGTGGAGAAACCTCACCACAACCCTCACAAGAGCTCCTTTGACGCTAGGGCACAGGTAGACTACTAATAGAGATTAACCACCTCTATTTCGTCAACTCAAACCAAGCTCCCAAGCTTTGGTTTTATAGGCCACGGGTTGGAAAACCCCGCCTACCAGTCGACATCGACTGCCCTCTGTGGAAATTCGACCGTTACATCCCAACGGCTCGATTCCACACATTTTGTTCGCTGCCAGTCGACTGCACCAGTCGACTGCTAAAACATGCAGTCGACTGCTACAGTACTGCTACAGTAGCGCTACAGTACTGCTACAGTACTGTTACAGTAAAACCCTAAAAACTAGGATTTTACTTCGAGTACAATCTCTCGTGCACTCGTACCCTCACCCTTATGACTCACTTGATGCTTCCTTTGCAGTTTTGACCTTTTACCTTCAAGCCTACTTCCTTTGGCTCTCGTCCCTCGGATGCATTCAAGCCCGCGGCTCGTCCCCAATGCCATCATTCGCGTATGCCTCGAAGTCGCTTCCCTCGGCCCTTGTCCTCGCTGCCTTGTCCATGGTCCCTCAGATGCTCCATCCTTCACCAGACCCGAAGCCATCAACCTGAGTCACATGTGTATCCTGCAAACCTGCACAACTCAAATACACATATCAAATACAAGGGTGAACCTAACTTAAACCCTTTGCCCAAACACCAAAACACATGGTCGCACGGATCATTGGGATTGCTCCAACAGTAACTCCTTGTGTTCAAATTATATTTTTTTTTACTTAATTATTTTTATTTCTTCCATTGCACACTCGTATTTCAAAAAGATAATCATTTTTAAAATACACGTGATTAACCCCCCATCTCACATGCACACCGATTCTACAGCTTGTAGGCGGTAATGAGAGGGGCGATCGACATCGTAGAAAAGCAGAGCTGGTGACATCCTCGTGTGCGAGGCATGAGCCGACGATGTGCATGGGCGGCGGCGAAGGTGAGAGAAGGCGGCATTCTTGCGCGTGAGCTATCGGCATGCCGGTGAGAAGGCCCCCGTGAGAGGCGGTGGTGGCCAAAAATCCCTAAAAAAATCCTCCTCTCTTTCGCATCCTAGAAAACCTCATAAATGAAAGGTGAAAAGCCCAAAATGCCCTCCCCTCCACATGGCTCAATGTGAGTATTCCGACGTTCAAGTTACTAAGGGACTAGAGAGAGCAAGGAAATGAAGTAGTCAAAAAATGTTGATGATTTGTGCGCATACGTGTGTCTGTGTGAGCGAACGACATTTTATAGAGTTGCAGTTGTATCCTCACATTCTCTATGTGTTCCGAGATGAATGCTTACGTTACTCATGTCCTTCAAGATAAACAGCTACATTGCTCACGCCCTCCGAGATGAATGCTTACGTTATCCACATCCTCCTAGAGGAAACAACTACATTGTTCGAGTCTTCCGGTAGCAACGACTCAGTGGGGGCGCCGCATAATATGTGAATCCCATCCAAGGGAATTCGGATGAGCCTAGCTGGAGTGTTGGACGTTTAGGTGTTACTGGAGACGAAAGGGTTCGTCCCTTTCGCTGCTGCAAACTGATGTTTGCTGCAAACGCCAGGGAGACGAAGGGGTGTCCTTTCCCCTTCGTCTTCCTCAGCCTTCTTATTTAAGGTGCGTCCAAGCACAGATCCGGAGGGGGAGGTGAAGAGCGAGCAAGCGATCAGAGGCGAGCAGAGGAGCAGCGAAGGTGATCTGAGAGAGCAAAGGGAGAGCATCCAGAGGCTGAGATTTGGCTCGTGAACCTTGAAGCGCTTTCCGGTTGCTCCGTGATCGTGCTTCCGACAGCGACAATCTCTTCATCGATCGGCGTCTTAGGTTGCAGTTCTTCGGGAGATCAATGTGAGTGGTTACCGCATTATTTTAATTGCTTCGTTTTAGTTTTCATGCTCTCAAAACTACCAACAATAGTATCAGAGCATGCATAGTTTTGAAAGCATAGAAATCGACGCGAAAAAGTTCGCATTTTTCTTCTTTTGTCGCGAAGAAGACGATACTGTTCATCAATTGAATCGATTAACCAATCGATTCAATTGGATTGAATCGATTGAAATGATATTCAAATCGATTCAAAATCACGGGATGAACAGTGCTTTTGACGAAGCACAGTGAGAAGAAGAAACTACTTCAATCGATTGAAGAGAAGAAAAAATAGAATGAACAGTGTTTTTACGAAGCACTGTAAGAATCGATTAAAAAAAAACATGAACTGAATCGATTCAGGAATCCTTGAATCGATTAAAGGGATGAATAGTTTTTTTTTTCTTTCGAAGCCCCAGTAAATCGTAATCGTTGCATGCAGAAGTACTGTTTAAGATTTAATTGATTATTATTAATAATTTGAAAAATAACAGTGCATGAGTTAAACTTTAATTAAATATATTTATTAATTAATTAAATACATAAGAAAATATATTATTAATTAATAAATAAAAATATTTAATTAATTTATGGTTCAATTTATCGAAAATAGAACCCTACCAACTTGATCAATTAAACCCAGGTATGGTTTAAATTATTAATTGATTTAGGCAGACCAATTTGATTCAATGATACCTAAAGCTGGTTTAAATTATTTGTTGGTTTAACCAGTCCGATTTATTATTGAATTAATTGGGTATTCTTGATTACAGAAGTTGGGCTGATCAAATATGACCAGATTAGTTCCGTTGTGTCAAATTTGATCAGAAACATTGGATTTGTTCTAATGAGTCATACTTAATCCAATGGGCAATTGGGCGAGTCAAACGAACCTGAGTTTGATTAATAAGTCTATGATTGACTCAAATGGGCTTAAACGATAACAGAACATAGGTCCAATTAGATTAGTTCTAATGAGGACAATAGACTAAGTTTAACATCCAGACTCCTGATTGACCAATCTAATGGGTCAGTCGACTTAAACTCTTGAAAATCGAGAAGATTTATTTTTCTTGATTTATAATGATGGTATGCCTGTATAAATTGAATTAAACTGGTTTTGTACTAGTTAGTCGGTTTTGTACTGACTTATTTAAATTCAATTTTTCAGATGACATGGACGATTACCACATTGACTCGTCGCGAAGTGCGGCGAAACCAGCTCCGAGAGGAGATTCAGGAGATAGAGTATAAGTCTGCTTATGGAGTTGACGAACATGTTAGACGGCTAGATAGACTATTTTGGAAACTTGAGTCAGAAGAGTTTCCAGTCCTGGACAGTTATAGGATCTGGGCATTGATGCATTCATTGCTAGAGTATCCCAGGATAATAGCAGACTATGTATGGGGGCGTCATGAAGGGTGTGTCACATATTCAGTACTGTGTGAGGAACTACTTCACCATATGGGTGAAGAAGAGCCTGAAGAGTCTGAAGAGGACCAGGAGATGCTCGAGGAAGATCCAGAAATGGATCTAATGGAGAATCCTGAAGCTGCCCTATCTGAGATTATCCCAAATGAGTCTAGGTTAATAGGGATAGTGTTGGATGCTATACCAGTGTTTGTCCTAGTGGGAGCAGTGCTGGCCTATCTAGTTTATTAGTGTTCTATTTACTGTCGTTATGTACGAGCAGTGTTAGCTCATCTAGTTTTTGAGTCATGTAATAATTTCTGTTGTTTTGTACGAACAGAATTATATAATAAAAGTTATGTTATATGTTAACTAACTTGGAAATGATTAGTTCATTTCATGATATGATTAGTTCATATATCCATATGATTAGTTCATATGAAAAATGATTCGTTCATTAGATGGGATATGTGCAATAAAATTAATCAATGTTGATTAGATTAGAACATACAAATGATGAGTGGAAACAATGTTATCACTTGATTTTGTAAACTAATTCTAATTTACACTGAGACAATGGTTAATTGCACATATATGAATTACACTGAAATAATAAATAATTTATTTATTTATGTAGATCATGACAACTAAAAATATCATAGCTGAACTCAATAAGGGTGAAAAATTATATGGGGATAACTACAAAATCTGGCACCCCGAGATATAATATGTTCTTGAGGAACAAGAAGTTCTAGAGGCTGTAAACCAAATTATGGGGGAACCGGTTGATGGTTCTTCAGCACAGCACAGACGTGACCTTGATGCCTATAAGGCATGGAAAAGGAAGGACTCTATTGCTAAGGGCATATTGATTAGTTCAATGGTGGATGACTTAGTGTTTGAATATGAGTCATTACCATCGGCTCATGCTGTCTGGGTAGCCCTTAGAGAGAAGTACAGTGGAGTCAGTCTGAGTAAGCTCCGTCAGCTAACTATCAAGTTTGATAGCTGTAAAAAGCGCTCGAATGTTACCATGGCCCAACATCTCAGGGAGATGGATAACATGATTCGAGAGCTTAAGACTGCTGGTTATGCGTTGACCGATAAACAATAGGTTCAGACAGTTATTCTTTCCCTTCCTGATTCTTAGGAAACGATGAAATAGAATCTGACCCATAGTGAGAGTATCAAGACTTTCACTGATGTCTCACGCCATGTTGAACTTGAGGCGGAGCGGATTGAATCCGCAAGGATTTCTGGTCAAGCTTTTGTAGCTGAAGGTTCTGGTTCCAAGAATGAAAACAAATGGTTTACGAAAGGAAAGGGAAAAGGAAAGGAGGCTAATGCTGTTGCTGCGAAAAACCAAATCAAGAAGAAAGGAAAGAAAAATGGACAAAAACCTAGGAGCAAGTTGACCTGCTTCAATTGTGGTAAGAAGGGTCATTTTGCTCGGGAGTGTGTTGAGCCTAAAAAGGTACTGTTTTGAGCAAAAGTATGTATCCCAAGACTCCTGAGGAATAGCTGAAATGAAGAAAAAACCATATGCCAGTGTTATTGGTAGTTTGATGTACACTATGTTGTGTACTCGTCCCGATATAAGCTATGTTGTTGGCTTAGTTAGTCGTTTCCAGTCAAACCCAGGATCGAGACACTGGAAAGCGGTGAAGAGGATATTCAGATATCTTAAAGGAACAACTGATTATTGTCTCTGTTTCCAAGGATCAGATATGAGCCTTAGTGGCTACTCAGATGCAGATTGGGCAGGGGACCTTGATGACAGGAAATCCACATCTGGCTATGTCTTCTTGCTGAATGGTGGCGCCATCTCATGGAACAGTAAGAAGCAGGCTTGTGTAACCTTGTCGACAATGGAAGCTGAGTATGTGGCTTGTGCAGCGGCTGTGCAAGACGCTGTCTGGCTAAGAAGGTTCCTGAAGCATCTGAAAATTGCTGAGAATAGTGGGAGTCTTGTTACTGTGTACTGTGACAGTCAAGTTGCGATAGTTTTTTCCAAGGATCCCAAATATCACAGCAAATGCAAGCATATAGAAATTAAGTCTAATTTTGTAAGGGACATTGTTGACAAGAAAAATGTTATTCTTGAGTACATCCCTACACGAAATATGCTTGCTGATCCTTTTACTAAGCCATTGACTAAAGAGTCATTTCATGGGCATATGAAGTCTTTGGGACTTCGAAGAATGTAACAATTGTAAAGACATTTTGATAAATGAAAAATGTCATGATCTATTCAGTGTATATGTTTTGGTTACATTCGAACAAAAAGTCTCGATAAGCATGTTGGCAGATTGGGATTGGTCCACTCACATGGACAATCATCTTTATTTGTTAAGTACGAATAGAGGTAAGACCGTTGCTTGTGGGACAACTTATGTAGCTGTGAATAGAGACATACCCATAAGTTAAGGTCGCCTTGATATTTGTGTCAAGATGAGATCATTTGTATAATGATTGGAGTAAATACACCTACCATTTACTGAATCTGCTTGAGGCCAAATTAGAATTCATATGTTGAATTCAAGATTAGACATTGGGAATGTCTAGATCGAAATCTGTATGATATTAAATTTGGGAAAAACATGCGCTCTTTTTGGTAAAGAGAATAACATCCTAGCATGTGATTCATACCACATGTGCTATGGCGACAAGAAGGGTAGTAGGAGAATGGATCCCTGCTTCTTTACTAGGTGAGACCCTTGAGATTATAAGTTAATCTTGATTTTACCCTAAGTGACTATTTAGCTGTCTACTTGAAGTTCTGATCAGTGTATGCTACTTTAGCATGTTTCCTATTGACTATGGATGATTCGGTCTATGGAGCATAACTAGGAAAGTGATTGATTAGAATGAATGGATTCTAGCTAAAAAGGAAGATTAAGATTGATTTATATCTGTGACATTTATTCACTGGTACCGGTTACATTTTTAGTTCAGTATATAAAATGTAATTGTGAATAATTTGTTTGATTGGAGATGTTGAACATGCTCTTGACATATGGTCAATATGAGGGATTAGAGATGTTCATGATGATGTAAATAATTTAATCTGGGGTAAAAGCAAGCCATTTATGTTTTTGATTCGTTCTATGGACATTTATGTCTCTGATTTGTTCTATGGAGCAGCTAAGTAAGGTGTGACAATCTTCTTAGCAATTGAATGCTCACTGTGCTTGCTGTCGCACGAACCATTTTCCCTAATGTATGGAATGAATGTTCTTATTTGGTCTATGTGACTAAGTTTTGCTCTGGTTTTCGTGACTTGATCCTCATAAAGTCTTCGTGACTTATTTGGTCTTTGTGACTAAATTTTGCTCTGATCTTCGTGACTTGATTCTCATAAAGTCTATGTGACTTATTTAGTCTTTGAGACTAATTTCGCTCTGGTCTTCGTGACTTGATTACCTTGTAGTCTATGTGACTGACATAGTCTATGTGACCATATGGATTGACTTGGACGAGTGGGAGATGTTGGACATTTAGGTGTTACTGGAGACGAAAGAGTTCGTCCCTTTCGCTGCTGCAAACTAATGTTTGCTGCAAACGCCAGGGAGACGAAGGGGTGTCCTTTCCCCTTCGTCTTCCTCAGCCTTCTTATTTAAGGTGCGCCCAAGCATATATTCGGAGGGGGAGGTGAAAAGCAAGCGATCAGAGGCGAGCAGAGGAGCAGCGAAGGTGATAAGAGAGAGCAAAGGGAGAGCATCCAGAGGCAGGGATTTGGCTCGTGAACCTTGAAGCGCTTTCCGGTTGCTCCGTGATCGTGCTTCCGACAACGACAATCTCTTCATCAATCGACGTCTTCGGTTGCGGTTCTTCGGGAGATCAATGTGAGTGGTTACCGCATTATTTTAATTTCTTCGTTTTAGTTTTCATGCTCTCAAAACTACCAACATGGAGGAGTCAGACGAGCTGAGTCTTTAGTGTTGGGGTAGACGAGCCGAAGGACTTGGGTGTGCCAAATCCCTAGTGTTGGGGTAGATTGAGCCGAAAAAATTGGATAAGCCAAGTCCAAGATGTCAGGGTAGATTGGACTAGAGGAGTCTGATGCTGCTGAGGATCCCCTTTAATTTTCACCTCTGATTGATTTTGATAGACAACAAAATCAAATCTCGTCACGTATAGACCTCTGTTATCTCCATACCATCATCTAAGCTTATAACTTCTTTATTAATTACGGACGATATTAGCATATAATTTTAGTTGGTATTAAATATTTAACTATTCAAACCGACTAAATAACTTATCTAGTCTAAATTTTCTATCTGTCACTGCTATATTTTTATTGGAGACAATCAATCTGTAGCCGGAGATTTTACGGGGTATTAGCTGAATTTAAATATACTGAATTTAAATTCACTTATCTGTTAAAATGACCTGAGCTGATAATCTTAGGCTGCCAGCAGGGGCTGGTTTTTTGACCACGGAGTGGTTAAGTGAGCAGAGTGTCAAAGCAGCAAAGTCCGCGCGGACTGAAGGTCGACCGGGCCGAGCAGGTGGTCGACCGGACGAGCAACAAAACAGGCTGATCGTGCGAGTAGTGAGACCAACCGAGCGTACCGAGGGCGGACGACCGAGCGAGCAAAGATGCTGACTGGGCGAACGAAGGGGCCGACCGAGCAGCAAGGTCGGGTAGGCAGAATGGTCGGTCGAGCGAACAGCGAGACAAGCCGAACAAGCGAAGAGGCTGACCGAGGCCTGCGAATGACGCAGTTTCCTTGAAACAGATTCGTCCACCTCCGGCTGTGCTTCGAGGCTTACTCGGGTCGTCTGTTTCCCAGGATACAACGGCGAAACCGCAATCTCCACCTAGCACTGGTGGTTGCGGCGAACTGAGAAATACCCGAATGCTATCACCAGGGTTCTGTCGAGTGGAAGAAAGAAACGACAGAGAAGAAGAAGAGGGAAAAGAAGGTGGATGGAAAGATTATTTAATCTTTCTTTTCCTTATCTCTTTTCCTCTCATGCTCAAGGCCTTTTATAGGATGCCTTGCATGAGGTTACTTTTCCATTTGCTAAAGAAACGTCATATGCATTATATTAATATGCGTTTCTTATTTAAGCGTTAATGAAAAAAGAATAATCCAAGTGGCAAAATGTCGGTTAATTTATTTGGGTGTGCATAGGTCGTGCTCGCACACAAGCACACTTGGTTCAGTGCAATCCGGGCCCTAGATTTGCACCCTCCCTATGCAACAACACACAAGAGCAAGCTTCCACTCATTTATTTGTTCACAACACACATGCTTGTGAAACAATATAAACCAACCATCAAGCCTTGAAACTTCCAATATGGGACTAAAATCTTCTTCACAATGGAGCTTCTTTCTTCTTCACTCTCTTCTCCATTCACTCATTTTCAACAATCCCCCACATGAATGGAGATAGAGTAAGTGATAACATCCAGCAGTTGAGTCAAGTATAGGATAGGTAGGTTTTACCCTTTGAACCCTCCCTTGTGAAGATTTGGTTGCGTACTGGCTGATAGTAGACACGATGTCTTTGAACTATACTGTCGTTTGTGTAAGCAGTGACAAATCTCACCCAAGACTCTCCCTGATACAACTCAGTTCTCATGAGTGTGTTCGTTCTTGGCCATGAACACGCCTGGTTCTGTGAGAAGCTCTAAGAATTGTGCCTCCAATTCTCTTCGAAGCGGCCTCACTTCTTTCTCACATAGGTGATCCCTCAAGAGTTGTCATATACTCTTCTTGATCATTAAAAGCCCATCAGCTTACCCTGGTCTAGTCACTGTTTCATTAGGGTACTCCCCCACAGTGTGTCTAGTCAGTGCAGATTAGTTGTTCCTTTGAACCTAGTTCTTGGGATCTCCAATCAGCATAGGTTGGGTGTCCTCTGCACTGATCGCTGACAACGACATCAAGCCCATTCCTCGTGATGAGCTTGCAACTAACTCTCGATTTAACCCTTTGGTTAGCGGATCTGCTAGGTTATCCTTTGACTTCACATAGTCAATAGTGATAACTCCCGTTGAGAGTAGTTGTCTAATGGTATTATGTCTACGACGTATATGTCTAGACTTACCATTGTATAGATGGCTCTGTGCTCGACCAATTGCTGATTGACTATCGCAATGTATACAAATTACCGGCACAGGTTTCGACCATCTCGGAATATCTTCTAAGAATTGTCGTAGCCATTCAGCCTCTTCACCACATTTGTCAAGAGCTACAAACTCAGATTCCATCGTGGATCTGGTTATTACAGTTTGCTTAGAAGATTTCCAGGAAATGGCTGCACCTGCTAGAGTGAAGATATATCCACTCGTAGACTTAGAGTCTTTTATATCAGATATCCAACTTGCATCGCTGTATCCTTCGATCACAGCAGGATATCTTGAATAGTGCAATCCATATTCACGAGTATACCTCAAGTACCTCAATACTCTTGTTATCCCTTTCCAGTGCTCAACACCGGGATTACTCGTATATCTACTCAGTTTGCTTACTGCGTAGGCTAAGTCTGGTCGTGTACAACTCATTAAGTACATCAGACTTCCGATCACTCGAGAGTATTCTAGCTGAGAGATACTTTCACCTCGATTTTTCGATAGATGTTGGCTCGTATCTATCGGCGTTCGTGCCAACGCAGTATCACCTTTGGTAAATTTCTCAAGAATCTTGTCCACGTAATGGGACTGACTAAGAACAAGTCCTTCTGTCGTTCTAAGAATTTTGATTCCCAGAATCACATCAGCTAGGCCCATGTCTTTCATGTCAAATCTTGAGTTCAACATAACTTTTGTGGATTTGATTATCTTATCATTACTCCCAATGATAAGTATGTCATCTACATAGAGGCACAAGATGACATAGTCACTCTCTGTGGCTCTCATGTAGATACATTTATCACATTCATTGATCTTGAATCCACATTCCTTCATGGCATTATCGAATTTCTCATGCCACTGCTTTGGCGCTTGTTTCAAGCCATATAATGACTTCACCAATCTACATACCTTGTTTTTCTGTCCTGGCACAGAAAACCCCTCAGGTTGGTCCATGTAGATTTCCTCTTCTAAATCCCCGTTTAAAAAAACTGTCTTTACATCCATTTGATGTATTTTGAGATTCCATAGAGCGGCTATAGCCAACAATACTCTAATGGAAGTTATTCTCGATACCGGAGAGTATGTATCGAAGTAATCAAGGCCTTCTCGTTGTCGGTATCCTTTGATTACCAATCTGGCCTTGTATTTATCGATCGTGCCATCTGACTTCATTTTCTTCTTGAAGATCCACTTGCAACCTAGTGGTTTACTTCCCGGAGGAAGATCCACGAGTTCCCAAGTATGATTTTGCAAGATAAAATCTATCTCAGATGCAATTGTCTCTCTCCAGTGAGGTCCATCAGATGATCTTACTGCTTCTGAGCAATTCCGGGGCTCACTTTCGAGCATGAAAGTGATAAAATCCGATCCGTAGGATTTTTCTACCCGAGCTCTTTTACTCTGTCTAAGCTCAACCTCCACTGGTTCATCGTCATCATCATCTTCTTCTTCGCCTTGTGTTTCATTTGCCCGTTTTAAGAAGCTAGCATCCTCTCGGGTCTTATATGGAAACACATGCTCGAAGAACGAGGTAGTTCTCGATTCGATTATCAAGTTCTTGTGTATCTCTGATATGTGTGACTCATACACACAGAATCTATACGCAGCGCTGTTTTGTGAATATCCAATAAATATGCAGTCAACAGTCTTTAGTCCTATCTTAATCCTTTTTGGATCAGGTACCAACACTTTGGCAAGACACCCCCACATTCGTAAATACTTGTATAACGGTTGTCTTCCATTCCACAACTCATAAGGGCTCTTATCTATTTTCTTCCGGGGCACCTTATTTAAAAGGTAATTAGCTGTTAACACAGCTTCCCCCCACATGGACTCTGGCAATCCAGAGCTTAATAGAAGAGCGTTCATCATCTCCTTAAGAGTTCGATTCTTTCGCTCAGCAACCCCGTTTTGTTGAGGAGTATAAGGAGCTGTTGTTTCATGTCTGATCCCATGTTCAGCACACAACTCAGCGAATGGTGACACATATTCACCACCTCGGTCACTTCGAACCACCTTAATCTTTCTATTAAGTTGATTTTCAACCTCATTCTTATAGAGAGCAAATTTCTCTATAGCTTCATCCTTACTTTTGAGAACATACACATAACAGAATTTTGTATTATCATCTACAAAAGTGATGAAGTATTTATTACCACCACGTGTTGGCGTACCTTTTAGGTCGCACACATCAGTGTGGATTAGGTCAAGTGGTTCATTACTTCTTTCAATATGTTGAAAAGATGACCTTGTCATTTTCGCTTCAACACAAATCTCACACTTGTGTTTTGGGTTAAGGTGGAATGAAGGTATGCTTTGCACGTTTATTAATCTACGCAACACATCGTAGTTAACATGTCCTAGTCTACCATGCCACAAACACGAAGACTCAAGCATATAAGTGGAAGAGCTTTCAGTTTTATTTATCTTGGGCCTAATGGCCATTACATTGAGCTTAAACAGCCCATCAGATACATAGCCTCTTCCTACAAACATCCCATTTTTGGACAATACAACTCTGTCCGACTCAAAAACAATGCGAAAGCCATGCTTGCTCAGAAGTGATCCGGACACTAGATTCTTACGAATCTCCGGAACATACAGCACATTGTTCAGAGTGAGGTCCTTGCCCGAGGTCATCTTCAGCACCACCTTTCCTTGGCCCGTGATGTCCGAGGTTGCTGAGTTCCCCATGAACAGTTTGTCTCCAGTGACTTCTTCGAAGTTGTGGAGCAGCTCCTTGTTGCAGCAGACATGTCGAGTGGCTCCAGTATCGATCCACCATTGCCGCGGGTTTGAACCGATCAAGTTTAGCTCGGAGACCACAACGCAGAGGTCGTCCATTTCTGGTCCCTCGTTCAGGTTGGCCTCTTGCTTCTTCTTCGACTTTCTGCACTCCGAAGATTTGTGACCCACTTTGTCACAGTTGAAGCACTTCCCAGAGAACTTCTTTTTGCTGATGCCTCCTCTGGGTCCCATCTTAGAAGACTTGGGGTTCTTCCGTTTCGAGCTTTGATCGTGCTCGACCACGTTGGCTTTCACAGTAGCCTGAGAGAACAGCTTCCTCTCTGAACTCTTGTTGTCTTCTTCGATGCGAAGTCTGACTATGAGTTCCTCCACATTCATCTCCTTCCGCTTGTGCTTCAGGTAGTTCTTGAACTCCTTCCAGCCGGGAGGCAGCTTCTCAATGATAGCGCCACTGGAAGGTTTCACTCGGAACCATCCTTCGAATGGATCTCGTGCAAGATCACTGTCTTGGAGTCAACCATCTTGTAGTCCAGGAATCGACCCACGATGAACTTCTTTGCCCCTGCGTCCTCCGTCTTGTATTTCTTGTCTAGGGACTCCCACGTTCCTTAGTCGTTCTCTTCATGCTATACACAACGTACAGTGAGTCGGCAAGGTAGTTGAGGATGTAGTTTTGGCAGACGAACTTAGAATGAGTCCATCCCTCCATTGTACTGATGGTCTACGCATCAGCATCCTCAGCACGCTTGGGAGGGTCCTCGGTCAACGATCGAGCCAGGTTGAGCATGGTCAGGTAGAAGAGCATCTTCTGCTGCCACCTCTTGAAGTTCAGTCCATTGAACTTCTCTGGCTTTTCCCCGTGGTTGATTGGCATAGTTCCAATCGGGGCGGAGGGGGTCTGCACATGTTGAGTCTGTTACACCTCAACATTTCGTTCTGTAGCCATCTCAACGGAATCGAATCTATTTCAAGATTGTTGAGAAATAACAATCAGTTGCCGGAGATTTTAGGGTATTAGCTGAATTTAAAATTATCTCGAATTTAAATTCACTTACAATAAAATGACCTAAGCGGATATTTCTGGTTTTCGACCACGGAGTGATTAAGTGAGCAGAGTGTCAAAGCAGCAAAGTCCACGCAGACTGAAGGTCGACCGGACGAGCAACAAAACAGGCTGATCGTGCGAGTAGTGAGACCAACCGAGCGTACCGAGGGCGGACGACCGAGCGAGCGAAGATGCTGACTGGGCGAACGAAGGGGCCGACCGAGCAGCGAGGTCGGGTAGGCAGAATGGTCGGTCGAGCGAACAGCGAGACAAGACGAACAAGCGAAGAGGCTGACCGAGGCCTGCGAATGACGCAGTTTCCTTGAAACAGATTCGTCCACCTCCGGCTGTGCTTCGAGGCTTACTCGGGTCGTCTGTTTTCCAGGATACAACGGCGAAACCGCAATCTCCACCTAGCACTGGTGGTTGCGGCGAACTGAGAAATACCCGAATGCTATCACCAAGGTTCTGTCGAGTGGAAGAAAGAAACGACAGAGAAGAAGAAGAGGGAAAAGAAGGTGGATGGAAAGATTATTTAATCTTTCTTTTCCTTATCTCTTTTCCTCTCATGCTCAAGGCCTTTTATAGGATGCCTTGCATGAGGTTACTTTTCCATTTGCTAAAGAAACGTCATATGCATTATATTAATATGCGTTTCTTATTTAAGCGTTAATGAAAAAAGAATAATCCAAGTGGCAAAATGTCGGTTAATTTATTTGGGTGTGCATAGGTCGTGCTCGCACACAAGCACACTTGGTTCAGTGCAATCCGGGCCCTACATTTGCACCCTCCCTATGCAACAACACAAAAGAGCAAGCTTCCACTCATTTATTTGTTCACAACACACATGCTTGTGAAACAATATAAACCAACCATCAAGCCTTGAAACTTCCAATATGGGATTAAAATCTTCTTCACAATGGAGCTTCTTTCTTCTTCACTCTCTTCTCCATTCACTCATTTTCAACAATTTTTAAGTCTACTTTTCACTTAAAAAAAATCTTTTTCTATAATCCGTCAGTGCTAAGATTTAAATTATGAATGACCTAATCTTCCCTGGACAAAAGTAGGATAATCTGCGACCACTGTAGACCTTCCTTCTACCAACTGAGGTAGGGTCGGCTGAAAAATAAAAACAGCAACCCAACTTAAATTTGCAGTAACTTCAGCAAAGCCTCTGCCACGCGTCGCCTGGGACAGCGACGGCGCCGCGCTCCTCGCGACGAGTTTCAGTGTACTCCGATAAGTTCGATAAATTTTCATTTTTATCCAAATTTTAATACTCAACCTTTGCAGAACGGCATTATTTGCCCGTAAGTTTAACTCCAAATTTTAACCTCTCGACTTCATCATTTTATATAAAATACTCTAAGGTCCTAAAAGGGGCAAAATGAAAAGTTTGCCAAACTGGATCTAAAACGGTAATTTTACCTGTGGCCTTCAGCAACAAATCGACTCCGACGCGTACTCCGTGTAATGACCAATTTATTGCGCGAGATACTTTTTCGACCCGTATCGAAATCGGACGGTCCGGAATCGATCACGTGTCCCAGGATAAGATTCCAGGATAATAAAGCGCCCTCCTCGCATAACGGATTTGACTATTTCCGTTATGTACGGAATAAAATACTGGATAAAAATCATCCCTGTTTTTTTTTCCTCTCGATGTTTTTGTTTCTATTTCCTCGCCGTCGCTTTCAGTCGTTTCGTTGAATAGCGCGATCGGCTGCGGGAGTTTGCGTTATTGCGGGGTTAGGGTTTGTTTCCTCGTTGGGATCAGGCAAAGCAAGCTTCGAGGACTTCTCTTCGATCTGATTGGCTGGAGGAGTCGGCGCAATTCGATTGGAGTAGGCAGTCGACAGCGCCGTTTTCGGCAGTCCGTGTGATGTGAGTGCTCTTGGTCCGCGCGTTTTTGATTGATTTCTTGGTGGATTTCGCGTTGCGAGTCAGTTTAATTTGCTGGTTTAATTTTTACTGCGCGAGGGATTTGTGAATTTCGATCGATGCTGGCGATTTATGCTGTAGATGTTGTGTTGCCGCTTTTAATTGGAATTTTTTGATCCTTAATCTTTGCAATCTGCTTCATGATTGTTGGTCTCCATAAATTAAACTATTTGGTTTTGCGTTTTATTTAAATCATCTGTCCCCTTCTCTTTCATGTGCTCGCACAGTCAGAAATGGCTTAATTTGTGAGGACATGCATGCAGTTTGTTTGCAAGCTTAGACGAATAATGGAATCGCATCCCGGTGTTCCAAGTACACCAGGTTCGAGCATGGAACAGGAGCTGTGGGCCGCAGCCAGTCTTCGACCAGGTTATTATTGCCTTTTTCTTTGCTCTGCTATTATGACAAAGAAATTCCTTGCTCAGATTGAAGAAAGCAAGACAGGGACCAAAAATTATATATATAATTAATTGCCTTTCATTTTATTTCCTTATAGAACTGTGGAAAGGCTTCGGAGGAAAAGAACATGATTAATTACATGAACTGGTATATAGCATTTGACGTGCAAAATCGTATATTTTAATCATAAACACGATGACATGTTGAATTTTATATCTTGTCATCATCGTGCCTGAGTTCAAATCCTAGATTCCCAAACTTGAGAATCTCTATGTTAGTACTTGTTCCTATGGCAATTGACCAAACTTAAAATTGTAAAATTTTTAAAAGATGCATTTAACTTTTAAATTTCTCAAAAGACGCACTTATTTTCCATTGTATCTACTGTGGTACTTACTACATTCAAATAACAACACCGTTGTGATGCATGTCGAATTTCAAAGAACAACACATGTTGATTTTCAAAGAACACTAAGAAGTCAAATGGAAAGGAAATGCCCTTTAGGAAATCTGAAAGTTAATTATGTCCCTTTGATCAATTGATGTAGTATCTATGCTTTACTAGTTAAATATTTCTTGTTTAACTACCAGACGAGAACCAGAATTATCTCCAGGGTGCTCCATCAATGATGGGCGAGTATCTCGCACCCCAGACTCAGCTGGAGTTTGGACATTCAAGTGTGAGTTCTTCGTAGACCTTCTACTTCCTCAGCCAATTTTAACATCTCCTCATTATCTAAATTCTATTGCTGTTGAATGAATCCTTGTTATATATATGCAGGTCTATGCAATGTATCCATCAGCAGATCCTTATTTTACTGGCCTATTAGCTCCTTATGGCACTCAAGCAATGGTAATTAAGTCCCTTGGCAATTGGATTGGATGTTGTTCATTTCATCTACTTTTTCTATTGAATGTTCTTCTACAGCTTCATCCTCATCAGATCATCGGAATGCCTCACTCTCGCTTGCCTTTACCTCTGAACATGGCAAGGGAACCAATTTATGTTAATGCTAAGCAGTATCACGGTATTCTCAGGCGAAGACAGTCCCGGGCGAAGGCTGAACTTGAGAAAAAAGCCATAAGAGCTCGAAAGGTATTTACGATGATCCATTGATATTACGTTGAATATCTACTCGGTTCATGTCGTTCATCCTATAAATCCTCACCTGTAGCCGTATCTGCATGAGTCCCGTCATCAACATGCAGTGAGGAGAGCTAGGGGCTGCGGAGGTCGTTTCCTAAATTCCAAGAATGCTGATCAAAGCGACGACGCACAGGAAGCTCTCAATTCTCGAGCATCGCATGATCGCCCAGGTATAACCTTGCAATTTGGCTTTTTTTTAAAAGAAAAAATGTCTGGAAATTCTTAATTCTTTGATCGAAAAGCAGGTGAAAGAGGGAAGGATGACAAATGACGATGTCAGTAGAGCAGAGGGATTGACAGAGTGAAGGTCCAGGTGTAAATGAAGCTGCTGCTATCTTCAGAGTTTGTAGATCGATGGTTGCCTACTTGATTAGGCGAGTGGATTAGGGTTTGTCCTCTTGCCACTTTTGTTAATGTACATGCCAACTCTTAAAATTAATTATCAGTTTCAGTTTTATTTAATTTTAATAAAAAAATTGCAGTTTTTTTTTCCTTCCCCAACTGATGAAGAGGACTGACCAGACCGATTTTCTACGCCGCCATTTCAAAGGCACTGTGCAATCGTATCGTATCGTATCGTATCCATGCAAAACGACAGCGTGAACGAACATAAAAGAAAGCATCCGCTCCCGAATCCAACCAAATGATTTTTTTTAAAAAAAAAGAAATAAAATTGAAGCAGCAACGGTCAGAAGAACAGCTGAAGAAGAAGAACGTTCTGGGCGGGGTCGGTGTCGGGAAGTTTGGAGGGGAATTCCTCGTGGGCGTCGCGGCCTCTCGGTGGCCGTCCAGGCTCCGCCGTGCGCGATGAGGTCGCCGTCGACGTGGCGCCGACGCTGGCGGCGGTGCTGGAGCTGATCACGATGACGGCGGTGATCGCCAGGGTGCTCGCGCGGGCGTGCGCCGGCAGCGGCCGCGGCGGTGATCGCGAAGGAATTTTTTTTTCGTTGTTGCGTGATTAAACTATAGATCAAGACTTTTGCAAGGATTTCTTAAGATTTTTTGATCTTTAGACGGAACAAAGCTAGGCATATTGTAGAATCGTGGTCTATGAACGTCGCTCCATGAGGTCATTTGTTCTGATGAACAAAAACAGAGTGGGAGGGCTACCTTCTTCATAGATTTTTAAGTTCCATCGACCAAATTACACAACCAGCTATTTTGTTTTACTAGAATAAATCTGGAAAACACAAATATCGTAGTTCGGGGTTTAGTGTTTTCCTAAGAATATGAATGAGAATGATAATCTTATGAAATGAGAATGCATACGAGGATAACAATTAGATATGAGAAAGTTGGATGTGAGAGAAAAATAGAAAATGTATGATCAGAGAAAATGAGGAGAAAGAAAATATGATGGGAGAAATTAAAGAGAGAGAAAGTGTGGTAAAAGAACATTAGGAGATAGAAAGTACGATGAAAGAGAAAATATGATGAGAGAGAATGAAGAAAGAAAAAAAAAATATGATGAGAGAAAATCAGAAGAAAGTGTGATGAGAGAGATTGAAAAAAAGTATGATAGAGAATAAAGAGAGAAAGTGACATTTTTTCACATATTATAAATATTTTCATCAAAAATAATTTAAATGATATCTAAATTTTTAGATATGGTGAAATGGAGGAGGTGAGTTTTATCAATATCTAAATTTTTAAATGTCATTTTAAAATTTTAATTTCAATTATCATACAAGATTTGAGAATGAATCTAATTTCTCATTCTTATACCTGTACCAAACGCCACCTCAATTTTGCTGATATTGTAACGTTGGAACATTAATACGTAACAAGATAAACAGAGACAGAACAAGATTGATATTACCATTAATACGATACAAGATGCACAGCGATAGAACAACATTGTGATACTACCATTAATATACCGTCGCCCCTACGACTGACTCTGTTTTTGTCGAGTAAAATGGGGGATGAGCAAAAATTTACATGGTGTTTTGAAAATCTAAAATCCTCACAAGATGAACAGGGATATTAGCTTGTTAAAGGAACTGAAATATCAGCAACAAATGTGCTTCAAGGAAACATAAAAGACCAACCAGGCCATCATTGAACACTTTCTTGGGCTTTTGAAGTGCAATCAACAATTGTGTGGCTTGGGAGATTGCTGATAGAAAAATTCTCTTCCTTCTGACGCTGCCACAAGAAATTCGATGCTTCAATCCAGTGTGGATTGACCAAAAACTTCTTGTTCTGTGTCGCCCAATGTGCCTTTTGGGTACCTGTATCCGTCGAGATGACATGCGTCACCGATGGGTCCACTTCCGTGCAGCATGTTGCTCCTAATTGTTCTGCCATCTTCCAGATTGGTTGATCCTGGGCCGGTGAATTGGATGGAAATACTCGACTGAAAACTATTTTGCACCCTTGTAATATTTCTTGCCGTATGCCTTTAAGTAACTACAGGAAAGAAAAGATATTCCATAAGGGCACGTCAAAAACTCCATAGCTATGGTTCCGTTAAAAGGAACTATTTAAACATGGAAAACAGGATGCAAGATTGCAGAACTACATACAACAGTGTTAAAATTTATGGAAGTCATAGAACAAATATAGGATAAGCAGGATATCAATTCAACAGGGAAAAAAAAAACTGATGCGAGTGAAGAAGACAACCACAATAAAATGAACTCTCTAAAGATGCCCACTTACTGGCCTTACATCTCTTGTTGACACATCGGAACCGAGGGCCTGAAATAAGTTATTAATAAGTAACAAAGGAGAAATTGTAACACAATTCTTTTAAAAATGATGTAACTCACTGGATCGAAAAACATTTGGTGAGTTCGCTTCAGAATTTTTAGAACAGTCGCAAGTGCACCATCAGATTCTCTTTCATCTTTCATCAGTTCAGACAATGATTTAGCATTAAAACCAAATTGGCGACAACTAGAAGCAAAGAAGTGGTATCTCTCCATTTGAATCAGATTATCTTTGTGTCTTTGCCAGACCTGCAGTAACCAGTCTTTAAGCAAGAAAAATAAGTGTAAAATATATGTGCAACCACTGCAGTTTATTTGATATGCACCTCCATTTTATTTGCTTAAGTCTCCAATTTAGTCCAAAAAGAAGGAATTAATCTAATTTAAAAATAAGTTAGCACATACATTATGGACAATTTCTTGACTAGATATGATCCTTATGACCATGGGACAAATAACAAGTCAGATTTACATAACTTACGTTAAATTGATAAATAATAATAATAAAGCAAGTGAGGTGCATCAAATATCTCCATTTTAGGAGATTACAAACAGTCTAGTGGTGTACATATATACTACCCAAAATAAAAAAGGAAAAAGTAAATAACATCATGTTACAGTTCAAGCACCTAACAAACTAGTTTGTGAAAAAAAAAACATTTAACCAAAAAATCATCTTATATTCTTTCAACATTCTTTCCGCCCTTGATATCACAAACATTTGCTAAGCACAAGATCATGTGCTAAAATTTTCTTTTCCTAGTGAGATATGGCTATGTAATATCACATCGAAGAAAAATGCAATGTTTTCTATCATATTGCTTGGATCATTTATCTGTCTTTCAAATTCAACAAACAACCCTCCTTTCCAAATTTCATCTATTCAGACAACAACATATCTTCCCACATAATTATCATTTTCTGAAGGCTTTTAGGCTGTCTATGGTTGACACTTATCAAATCTCCTTTATTGCATGCCTTAAACTGCTGGTGCTGAGGTAATAACTAAGGGCGGGTAAGATATTTAGCAGTCTAGAAGAATAAAACACTAAAATAGACAGCCAATCCATAGAATATTCCAGTCAAACAAATAAATAATTTTTCAGAACCATAACAAAGACTCAATCTGCATCACATAAATTTTAGAAATGCTTGATTAGATAGTTTAACCCAACATGAGATATTTATACTAGCTATCATGTTATAATGTTATATATGTGGGTGTATTTGAATGATTTCATGTCCTATTAGTTTCAACTTGGTAACAGCAGATAGAGCATGCCTTTTCTTCAGGTAAATTTTTTTCTCCTTCAAAATTCCACTATGGGAAGACCACATGCTTTATATGATGGCCTAACCTCCCTATATGTGGCAAAAAAAAAAAGGTGATTCGCTCGCCCCCAGTGCCCCTGCCAACCCGTCCCTAGGTCAACACGGAGGAGGTAAATCACAGATGACTACTAGCCATTAGTGCAGGTGGCCAAGACATGGGGGAAGGCATGCTCGGACACGTCGAGTTTCGATTCCAAGACCTCATGTGGCAACACTCCATGCCTTAACCACCACACCGCCCCAAGGGGACAGCCTAACCTCCCTATAGGACTATACTCAGGAGGTTGAGAGTTCTAGCAGTATGATGCTGAATTTAACAATTGCTGTGCATCAAAAGAGTAATTTATTTGTCCTCACCTCTACTCAAGTCTCAAACTAAAGACTCTGTATTTATGAAGTATGCATGCAAAGGTGAAGCTGCACGTTTGAATAGATTAAAAGGTTGTCCATATCTTCTCCTATAAGATAAAAGGTCAAGAATTCGCAACTGGTGCTACACCTTTTTTTCCTTTTCTTTAGGTGATTTTTTTAATATAAAATTTTTTGTTTGAATCCTCTTTCAAGTAAATGGTAGGCTGTAGTTGTAGATGTGGTGCCGTATAAGTATAATAATATATATGTAATCTGATGTGAGTAGTATATAATAATGAAACAAAGAAAACTCAGTGATAATCTATATTTATGATGCAACCCTGTTGTATAAAAGGCTCTTTCTTGACTGAATTAGAAGTATGCAACTGCACCATATGGATACCAATTTGAAATATCAGGGAAAGACTTGGTTTCATATGTCTGCCTTTCATTAAAAATAAATCAATTAAAGGGTATGATCAAACAAGGACTAAGGCAACAATTTAATCAAATGAGATTGAGCATGTTTCTCATTTCTTCTCAAGAAACAAGTTGGTATTTCTCACAAATCTGTCTTCAATTTCACAAGGTAACTCCGCCGAAATCACCTCATTAGTTGGGAATAGAAACAATTCATTGAATAATGAGTCACTCAATTCATTGATATGGACACATCTGATTGTTGTAAGACATTTTTCTATTTGTCAATAAGTCAAACATAAATTAGGAACTATCCAACTTAAGGGGAGTATTGTACTATGTAGTAGTCCCGCATATGCCATTACATTATTATTTATCATATATGAAATTAAATGTGCGGGAATAATTGTTATATTTTCATATGCTAAGATTATTTATCACTTTCAAATGAAAAAAGAGACCTACACAGAACTTACAACTTCTGTGTCATCAAGAATCACAACAAGGCTTTCAGCACCAAGTACCACATCCAGGCCTTTCTGATGTCTCTGGGTGCAATCAGCTTGAGTGATTACTTTTGAATCAAAGTAGACTTTACCAGGGTCAAGGAGCTTGGCTATTTCAATAGCATAAGAACGCTCTGCCATAGTATAAATGTACATCTCAAATAAAGAACTTGCTTCTTTCAGAAAATTATGGACAAAGGGCCTCAACTTTGTCAACATATGCATAGAATCCAATCTGAATAAGCTTCTGTCTGAATCATCTACATAGCACACAAAAAGAGAGGTAAAATAAAGCATCTAACAAAATTGAATGTAACACAATAAAGCAATTACTGTAATAAGAATTTGGAGAACAAACTTCAAGAATATTTTACAATTACTAGTTACCTCAACATTGCCAGGTCTATATTTTTAAAAAATATAAAACCAACACCACAAATGTTGGTTCTAGTCTGGGAAGAAAAGGGCGAAAGGTGGCATTGGGATCTAATTGCTGGCGTAAAACAATGCCAATCCCATGAATATGGATATTGACCATGTTTTGATAAGGTTAAGTCATCAACGAGCAATAAGTCCTAACAGAGTTAAATGGTAGGGTTAGGATTCATGTAGTGACTCTGAATATTTAGGATTCACAGCTTGTTTGTTGTTTTAGTACATTTCAAATACTATATAACCATTACCAGCCAATATTAGTGATTTGATAGTGGCAGAAACTTGTGTCAAAAGAATTAAGTTGAAATTTATAAATATACATAATTGCAAATTAGCTTAAGGCGGGAAATATGATAATCAATCTCAACCTATCCTATTTTTTGTCCCTCTAATCTTTCGATCCAACACATTCATTAAAACAAGATGGAAAGGAAAAGAAATTTCATAAGATCTGTAACATTATACCTTTCATCCCATCAATCTGTCTTAGCAAATATTCTTCATCAGAAATGACATCAACAAGACGTGTTGAGTTGAGTAAAGTATGGTCCAAATCTAAGATCAATATCAACTTTTTCTTATGCAACAAACTCTTCAGATCTGCACCACGTAGCCTCGCCATTTCCACATTACCTAGTCTTAAATCCTGCAAAATGGAACATGTCTTTATGGTAGTACAATATCAAAGTTCTTTTACCACAAAAAAGGGGTATAGAAAGGGTGTACAAAAGAATTCAACTCAGCAAAAGATTAAACTGACTAAAGTTTAATATTAATTCTTATTTTTCAGTTACCGAAAATCTTAACGTGTGTCAGTAAAAATGTTGTATGTGAAAAAAAAATTGAAAAGTGTCTCAGTGTCCTATAAACAATTTTTTTAATGCATTACAATTCAAAACCATAAAAAGGTTTCAAGAAGTTTGGCAAATGAACATTGTAATATTCTTTTTCAGCATTTTTTACTTGAGATCAAGGCATTTTTTTTTTTTAATCTTGGCTGCAATTTTTGTTTCAGAATTGTAATGTGCAAAAATATGACGTTATAAAATTGAAATGATCAGCTAATGAAATTAGTTTGAAAGAGAAACTGGTCTGCATTGTTGCAATCTTCTCATGATCTACATGGTGCCTGTTCGGCCATTCAACTAACATATGCATTTTCTTTGATTCTGCTTTTGCGTGTCCACCAAGCAACTAGAATAAGTAGTGAACAGCATGTGTTACCAACACAGTCTCAGGGTAGTGCAGTTAGTGACAGTTTTCAGTTAAATTCCTTACCTTGTGTAGTAATTGAAAATGCAAGTATAAGCACAAAAGTTGTTCTCTCTCACAGCAGACTAGATTACCTTATGGATATAACCAAATGCAACACCTGATTCATCTTCTTCTATTTGCCCGCATCTGATGCATAATCCTTTAAAGAAACCAGGATGTGGAGGACATATTACATTCTTTCCAAGAGTAGATGTACCTGCACATCCAACAAATAAGACAGGCCATCATGCAATCTTAGGTATTGCAACCTTTCAAATTAATCTATCAGACTGTAACAAGTTAAATAATAGAATGATACACAATAAAAGAAAGTTTTGATCAATTGGAAACGTCAAGACATTTCTACTGCAGAAACGAAAGTGGTTGATCAAGATAAATCTCATTGCATACATCTAATCAATCAATCTTAGATTATGTAAGTATGGTACATCTTCCCAGTGGCAGATGCACCAGCAACAAATTAGAAAGACCATTTTGTGCCCTTACAAGGCTAAAAACTGCAAATTCATCTGTTATCATGAGAAACTTGTAGCATAAGATGTATTAAATATTTTTTATGAATTAAAAAGATGTTGACATCTTTATTGTGAAATTAAAGTAGTTGATCAAGATACCATTTCATTATACATCTAATCAGACAATCTAAAATTTTCCAAGGTAATCTTGCTTCATCTTTAGGATTGAAATGGGTTTCAATTGAACAAAAAAAACAAAGTAGTCAAACGTGTTGCCTTTTTACATCATACAGCAAGAAGTCTATAGAATGGTGAATTATTTTCATGTTTGGATTACAAATTTTGCAATCTATGATCCAATTTAAAATTATTTGGCTAATAACAGTATGTTTTAAACTGATAATAATTGTTAACTTAATAATTATCAATATTATGCAAACCAATTTTATTGAACAATATTAAAAAAAAACAGAAACTTGTTCAGTTGTTTCACATAACCTTCTCATGCAAACCCTGTTCCACATCAAAATATATGTCTTTTATCTAATATGTCAACTACAGTCTTATAACACTAAAAGTTGAGCAACAATTTTCAAAGTCAAAGGCCATTTTTATGTCCACTCTACCCTAACAAACTGAGTCATTTCTCCAAGTTCCTTCAAATAATATGTACAATTAATAGGAAGTCAAATCCAAACTCCCAAGGCACTGAAATATCCTTATGACGAAAATTATTTCCCTTCTCAAAGTACTTAATTGTTAAATAAAAAATCTACACATTATGATAACTCATGCTTCTAGCTTCATATGTTTACTGCACATTATGATAAATTTTAACTGAGATTGTTCTTTCCATACTTGAAAGTTTCAGCATACCTAAGAAAAAATATAAGGTCAAAGCTACCATTTTTTTTTTATAGTATTCAAATGAAATGATAGCTAATCAGATATCTTCTTATGTTGCATTTAATGTTTCTTAGTATATGAAAATCCAGGTAGACTTATCAATAAAAAAAGTTCTTTTCAATTGGGTGTTACACTTTTCATCCTATACTAGAGAAAATTCAATAAGGGAATGACAACATTATCTTACTCATCAAGCTAATTAGAGATACCAATATGTTCTTCAATTGGCTTGACCAATCTTTCAGTTTCAAGATCTTCTGAAGTCTTAAACCCCTCCATTTTTTGTTTTTTACTCCTGCAAACACATGCAACAAGATTAAACCCACTATTAATTTATAGGCATAACGATAAAGGTGTAATGTATACAATGACATTAGTTTATACTTTTATCAATGTCAAACATGAACAAACAAAGTGATCGAGTAGAGAAGAATGACTATCTGACATTCCACATAAAACCATATAATAATCATTGTTAAAATGGCAGCAACAGAAAAGTATGCAATTATCTGGTTAATATTATCCACTCTAGAAGAGGTGAATATGCAGCCATAACATCAATGTCAATATACTGGATGATTAATTATCAGCCAATTGTGGGAAGATAATGAAATAGATATAGGGCATGAGCCAACACATTCAAGTTCCAAAAAATATCAAGCACCCATTTTTTCATAGTGGGCTGTTTATGCACAATCAAAAAATCTCTGTTCTATTTCATATGTTGTTAGATATTAAGAATAAACCTAAAGGCTTCAACATGGAATGTAAAGATATTTGGTGAAATTTCAATCCTAACTTATACCTTTGCGGAGGATCAATTTCCTCATTATTTGTCACATCCCCTTCATTAGGAGAACTGTCGCAAGAAGCTAATTCCAACTCTGAGTCAAGAAAAGCCGCAAAGTCTTCACTGCTGCTTGAAGATTGCAATGAAGATTCTGCCCCTAGGCTCATGCTTAGAGCATTAAAAGTATGATCCTGCTACATATTAACTGCTATCAGGAATCATTACAGTCAAAAGAAAACCTAAGACAAGATAGTAAATTTCATCAATGTACAAGAAAAAGGATAAAGTTTCATGGTAATATGGCATCCACAGACGTTCCTATAAGATTAGATTTAAACTGCTCTCATGAATGAAAACCGAAAACTTGCAGCTACAAAATGAAAAAGAAGAAAAAAAAAAACACTAGGTACGAGTACAATCTACCATCAAATCTTTATTTAAATCAATTTCAAAATTTTCTTCATTCTCAGTAATGTGCCCTCACAATAAATAGTATCTCAAAGCATTCACGAACATCAACAAGCTTTAGTCTTTTCAATAACCACACAAATCAGAAACGGGACTGCGAATATGAAGGAAGAATGAACATAAATTAGAGGAAATACCTACACTCCAACTAAGAAAATAGCGGAGAGATGTCTGGAGTTGGCGTCGGATCGGGTGGTCCGCCGTCAGCAGGGACCAAGAAGGGTAGGTAGCTCCACCATCGGCAAGAAGCAGCCGACTGTTACCGCATGGCGACGAGAGATACGGCAATGGCGTCGACGTCGGAGAGGGAGGAGGTAACGCAAGAGTCGAACACAAGGGATTGGGGTTGTTTCTAAACCAAGCCGATTCGGGTCGTCGACAGCCGCCCCTTTCCCTGTTTGTAATCGGCCGGTTCAACCAGTTGCGGGTATGAAATTGGGTGGCGAGTCACTCAATTTTTATTTAACCAATTTTTTTTAAAATTTTTTTATCATAATAATTTTTTAAAATTCAGTTGTCCAACGTTTTGAATCAATTAATTTTAAAAGTAATTAATTCCATAAAATTTCTTTATTAAAATAAATTAGAAAATACTGATGGAGGTTCATTATTATCCCGGAGCTATTATAATATTATTCAATTTAACAACAAACATATTATTTATGTATTTTTTTAAAGATTTTCCTTATAATAAAATCAATATATTAATGGATCAATCAAGCATCATCATTCGATCCCATAGGTCATCCGAATTGATATGTGGGATACTTACCATATGATGTCGCGGGGTCGAAACTCAGGGTAGTCGGGGCGTAAATCCCCGGACCCTGTGCAACTCACCCCACCTGCCACATGCCTGCTCAGGATGCTGTGATTTATCTCCCTCGTGATAGTCTTGGGTCGGGTGCGGCGGGGGCGCTAGGGGTGAGCGATTTCGCCTTTTGCCACATGATTTACCTTTAACAATTAATCCGGAGACCACTGTAGTCACCACGCCGGCGATTGCAATTTAATTCATTGGTGTAGGTCAATGGAGACGGAGACACTGACATCGAATCCGAGCTTGGGATGATGCAGGCTTGGGCGCAAATGGTGGCGCGGGAACGTTGTTGATTGTTTCTGCCAAAATACTGTGAATGATCATGCCATCAACCCATGATCCATCAACCAATGAATGAGTTGACATGCACACACTCCTACTATTGTCTGTGAAGGGGGTGAAAGAACAATCGAACCAGGGGTACTCTAGTTATGACGTTGTACTCTTTGATTGAGGTGCCATGTTCGAGCACCCCCTGCGCAGGCTCTTATCAATTAAGTGGTACCGTTCATCCAAAAATCCCTTCGGGGGTTTCTGATAAGGGGTCGTTTCAGCGGTGATGTTGGTCACTATAAAAAATTTATCCATATAATTTTTGTCCCCTCGGATGGGTCTAGTGGCTAGCACATGAGATGTTGCCACCAATGAGGTCTGAGGTTCAAATCTCGACAAGGGCGAGGTAAATGTCTCTCTTATGTGCTAGTCACTATTCCAAAGGCTAGTAGTCGTCCGTGATTTACCTCCTTCGTGTTGGCCCTGGGACGGGTTAGCGGGGCACTGGGGCCGAACGTATTCGTCTTTTGCCACCAGTGAAGGGGGTGAAAGAACATGGAATACATTTAGAGAGACCCCTTCACTTGCCACCAGAGAAGGGGGTGAAAGAACATGGAATACATTTAGAGGGAAGGTTAGACGGGCCGTGAGACGAATCTCGTAGCCACTCCGATATTTAAATTAGGATTTTCTTCCTAATTGATGCGGTACTAGAAGGAGCCCATTCGACATGAGTCAACCGTCGAGATAGAGGTCAAAGTCAAGGTGGTCAATACTAAGATATCAAAATACTCACTTACAGTGGTCGAACGGAGGTCGACTACAACGGTCGATCAGGGCAGGCGCCGAAAGTCCGATCGACAAGAGGTTGCAAAGGCCGGTTGGGTAATAAGTATCCGGATGGGCCAACCGTCTAGCTCGGATAATACGGTAAGATAGCTAGACGTTCGGTATGAAGCAGCAAGATGCTAAGGAGATCGGAGAGGTTATCCGAACGAGGAGGGCATGTTACTACACAAAGAGCAATTGAGGTCGACAAAGCAGAGGGATCCCGATCGAGCGGCTACCCTGCTTGGCCAAACAACTGGATCCTTATTGTTGGTGCAACCTTAGGTCAAGGTTGACCTGGTTGACCAGACTCGAGTTGACTTGACTCGAGTTGTGTTTTGATGTTTGACGAGTTATGTTTGACAATGTTTGTACCTTGATGTTTGACAAGGATACAAGCTTGGGAGATTGTGGGTGCAACCCGCGGTCAAGGTTGACCTGGTTGACCCAAGGTGAGTTGACCTGACTCGGAAAAGTCCAAGCAGGGAGCTTGGCACGGGACAAGTCCAAGTATGGAGACTTGGCACGGGAAAAGTCCAAGTATGGAGACTTGGCACGGAGAAGTCCAAGTATGGAAGCTTGGCACATGGGAAGTCGGAGAGGGCTCGGAAGCTCGTTCTCCGGACTGTGGTCAGAGAGGGCTTGGGAGCTCGTTCTCTGGACCGGATGTGGAAAGTCCTGGTAAGTGAAGCCAGGCAGTTGGAAAAGTCCTGGTGAGTGAAGCCAGGCAGTTGGGAAATCCTTGTGAGTGAAGCCAGGCAGATTGGAAATCCTGGTGAGTGAAGCCAGGTGAAAACCCTAGTGAGTGAAGCTAGGTGAAAGTCCTGGTGAGTGAAGCCGGGCAAGGGAAAATCCAGATGGATCAAGGGTGATCGGACATCTGGTGATGGGAAGTCCAAGTAGGTCATAGGATTGACCGGATACTTGGTACGGAGAGAAAAGTCTAAGTGGGTCAAAGGGATTGACCTGACACTTAGCGGGGAGTCCTAGCAGGTCAAGGGAGTGACTGGATGCTAGGCGCAATGTACCAACAGGTCAAGATTGACCGGATGTTGGTTTGGACTTGGTTTGGGCGAAAATCATGAGCTGGATCGATCCGTGATCGATATAAAGATCTCAAATATTCGATCGGTCCGATGACGGCTCGTCGAACATAAATTCCTCTGTATCTGCCCGGTCGGGGTAAAAGCCGACTGGACTGAAGAGGTCCGCGTGCGAGGCCGACCTGATCGGTCCCCGACCGATCAGATTACACACAGATGGGTGGAGAGATCGGTCCGTAGACCGATCAGTGTCTGATACTAGATTTCTTCAGTACTTTCAGTACTGAAGGCGTAGAGAGCCTCTGCTTCTTCTTCTTCTTCTTCCTTGGATTGAAGCTTCTGCTTCTGTGCTCTGAGGTTCTGACCTTTGTTGAGCTCGCTTCCGAAGCTTCGCGTGAGCTTTCAGTCGTCGATCAGCTGCTGCAGTTGGGTTGTGATGTTGCTGCTTCATCGCCTCCGGTCGACAGAGAAGGCAAGCGAGTGTTGCATTCATATTGTTGTTTGTATTTGCTTCTTGCTTTCCTTGTACTCCTTTCTTGTTGTTACAAGTATTGTGGCGAGGTTTCTCCACCCACAAGGAGCATCTATTAGCCGGTTCTCCGGGGACTCATCCATCGACGGATTGATAGGCTTCGTCCACCTTACGGACACGCCGAGGAGTAGGAGTTTATCTCCGAACCTCGTTACATCGGTTTGTTTGAGGTTTGTCTTCCTTCCCTTTCGTTTCTATTCGTTTTATTTCCGCTGCGCTAACCCTAATTGTAGAAAGAAACGAGTATTTTGGGGTGGCTATTCACACCCCCCTCTCTAGCCGCGATCACCGATCCTAACACTTATCATCTCTCTGAAGCTGACGGAGCGAAAGAGTCCCTGCCGAGCGGCTATCCCGCTCGGCCAAGTAGCAGGATAATTGTCGTATCTCTCGATATCCTTCTGGGAGATAATGTCGCTGACACGAGACATAGTCGACAGACGGATCGTACGATAGAAGTTTCTATTGCCTTGTTAGGGATATACATGTCCCGTTAAGGTATGGTGTTAGAGATACTTTCCTGACAGGTCCCTTCATAGGACATATTGGAGAACGTGTCCACGCATCGAGGAGCATGCACATCACCCACCAGGGTTCTATATAAATGGGGGTCAATCACCGGTGGAGGTACGCGTTATTACTGTTTGCGCTTGCATTACTGTTGCTCTGCTTCCTTCTATACTTCCAGTGACTGACTTGAGCGTCGGAGGGCTAACATCGGAGACCCCTTCCCTGGCTCGGCACTAATATTACTTGTTTTGCAGAGCGAAGCGCATTCTACAGCCAGTTAGCATAGCAGCCACATCCCTAACTTTCCACCCTCTCATTTTTGGACAGGATCATTTTGGCATCGTCCGTGGGAACGTAGCCTACATCCGAAACGAGAAGATGGAAGATGATGAACGACTCACCATGGTGACGCTGACAAAGGAGGAGCTCGATATGCTTATACAAGCCCGAGCGACAAGGATAGTGGAGCAGCAACAGCAACAAGCGATGGCCGAACCCCAAACGCATGAGATAGTGGCATCAGCGGCAGAGCATCAAGCAGGATATGGAGACCGAGCGGATCACGTATCCGTTCGGGGACAAAACAAGAAGTCGACCGACACATATGAGGAGGTACCCAATGCGCCGATCCCTTTTCATCGAGCATTGTTCCGAACTCCATTTGAGGAATGGGGCCGAGCGGACAAGGACCGGGGGTCTTCCTCGGATGACGCACCTGTTCGGGATGCGCGAAAAAGAAAGACACCAAGGGAAGATGATTCGCCCGAGGCACTACACCCCGTTGGGGATCGGAGAATACAACGGAACTACTGATTCAGACAACCACTTGGCCAAGTTTGACAACGCGTCCACACTTCATCAGTACACTGATGAGGTGAAGTGTCGGGTCTTCCTCACCACCCTATCTAGATCTGCACAATGGTGGTTCAAGAAATTGTTGAACGGATCAATCCGCAACTTTAAGGACTTCTGAGCGGCGTTTCTACACCACTTCGTCAACAGTCGCCACCACCAGATGACCAGCGTTAATCTGTTCTCCTTGAAGTAAGGGCCCAGGGAGACACTGAGGACCTACATCTAGTGCTTCAACCAGGTAACCATGGACATTCCCTCGATCTCCGCAGAAGTGTTGGTGAACGTCTTCACCCAGGGCCTCACCGAAGGGGAGTTCTTTCGATCACTCATCCGGAAGCCACTGAGGGACTTTGACCATCTGCTCAGGAGGGTCATAGAATATATAAACGTGGAAGAAGCCCAAATGGACAGAAGAAACGAGGTGCCTGCCGAGCCCATAGCATCGCCCGAGTGGCGACCATCGAGTAGGCATCAACCACCAAAGGGGCCCCGATCGGGAGGAGTCCAATAACAACAGGAGTCGAGGACACATGCCGTGCAGCATGTAGGGTCGGTCGCCCAAAGGCAGCAAAAGGCAAGACATGGACGCCAGTATTCTACTCCTTCCATCAGTCGACGACACACAACACGCGCTGTTATTATGATCTAACGCCGATTGCAAGCTGATTGGCTCCACGAGGATATCGTCGTCGGTCACTATCACCTGATTGATATCATAAACGTCGGTCAACTGGCCAAAGGGAGGAAGAGAGAGGGGCGTCTGAGCGTTGACATCGCTAGTCCCAACTGAGGAACAACACGAGCCCCACCCGAGCTCCTGCCTCAACTCCCGCATAGTAGAATAGAGCCTCGGCTCAAGAGGAGGAGAATAGGAGCAACACCGCTCAGGGAGAAATTGGAATGATCACCGGTGGTCCAACCGGCGATGATTCCATCCGAGCGAGGAAATCATACGCTCGGCGATTGGAGATCCATGCTGTTGGATGTAGCAAGGAGAAGGCCGAAGGACTTGAAATAAGCTTTGGCGCCTAAGACTTAGAGGGATTGGAGATCTCTCACGACAATGCCCTGATCATCTGAATGGTAATCGCTAATTATACTATTCACCAGACCTTTGTTGACATAGGGAGCTCGATGAATATTATATTTAAGAAGACATTCGACCAGTTGCAAATCGATAGGAGCGAGTTGTAGCCAATGACAACCCCATTCTACGACTTCACAGGCAACGAAGTGTTGTCGATTGGCCAGGCATGACTGGCCATTTCGCTCAGAGAGGAGCCGCTGAAGAGGATGAGGACGACGAACTTCATTATGGTGGACACGTTGTCCGCCTATAACATCATAGTGGGTCGATCGACCCTTAACAAGTTTCGAGCGGTAGTGTCCACCTTTTGCCAGAAGATTAAGTTTTCGGTAGACAACGAGGTGGGCGAAGTCAAAGGCGACCAGCTGGCCGCTCGGCGATGCTACGTCAAGATGGTCAAGTTCGAAGTGAGGGCCACTTAGAAGAATCCCCGCTTGGAGGTGAATGCTATCAGGGAGGAACCTCCTTCGCTGGTATATGAAGAAAAGGAGGAGGCCCCAGTCAGTCGGAGGCAACTACGTTTATTTCCGCTGACCTGGAAAGCAAGAAGAAGGCATAGTTAGTCGCTTGCCTTAGGCGAAACCATGACATGTTTGATTGGTCGACGCATGAGCTCTCGAGCATCTCGTCGAGCGTGACTCAGCATAAGCTTCATGTCCGACCGGACGCTCGGCCTATGAAGTAGAAGAAGAGGGACTTCAGCGCTGAGCAAAATTAGATCATTCGGGCAGAGATAGAAAAATTGTTGGAGGTCGGTCACATCTGGGAAGTTCAATTCTCGAGCTGGCTCGTAAATGTCGTGCTGGTCTCTAAGCCGAGTAACAAGTGGCGGGTTTGCATCGACTTCCGCAATTTGAATAAGGCGTGCCCAAAGGATTTCTATTCGCTGCTCCACATAGATCAGATGGTGGACTCTACGGCGGGATGCGAGTTAATCTGCATACTCAACGCGTACCACGGATACCATCAGTTGCCGCTAGTCCGAGAGGATCAAGAGAAGGTCAGTTTCATAATGACTGACAGAATCTATTATTACAATGTCATGTCGTTCGGATTGAAGAATGTCGGCGCCACCTACCAGAGGCTAATGAACAAGGTGTTTTGATGATAGATCGACCACAACATGTAGGTATATGTCGATGACATATTAATAAAATCCATCCGAGCTGTTGATCTTTGTGTAAACGTTACGGAAACTTGCCGAACCTTGAGGGTCTATGGAATAAAGCTAAACTTAAACAAGTGTCTATTTGGTGCAAGGAGTGGCCGCTTCCTCGGATACATCATCACCGAACGAGGCATCGAGGTGAATCCAAGCAAGGTGAAGGCGCTACAGGACACGCCCTCGCCCTGCAACTTGAAGGAGGCCCAATGGCTGATTGGGCGGATCACTGTGCTGTCAAGGTTCATCTCCAAGTTATCCGATCAGAGTCATTCGTTCTTCAAGGTGTTGCGCTGAGCGATAAAATTTAATGGGGCACGGAGTGCGACAAGGCGCTGGAGGAGCTCAAGGAGTACCTTAACTCTTTGCCTGTATTGGCCAAGCCGAGCGCTGGCGAACTACTCTGGATCTACTTGTCGTCCATCGAGTATGCGGTTGGCTCGACATTGGTAAGACAGAATGACCATGAGCAACAACCTGTGTATTTTCTAAGCCATATATTAAAAGATGCAGAGTCCCACTACACCTGTCTTTAAAAGTTGGCTTATGCACTAGTGCTCGTCGTTCGGAGACTCCACCCTTACTTTCTTTCGCATCCCATCATCATGATGACCAACAGTGCCTTGGGAAGGGTCCTTCTTAACCTAGAAGCGTCCAGACGGCTAATCAAATGAACAACTAAGCTAAGTGAATTCGACATCCAGTATCAACCCCAAACGGCGATCAAGGCCCAGGCCTTAGCTAATTTCATTACCAAGGTTCATCATGCTGAGCTAGATGTAATGTGGAAGATATATGTGGATGGCTTATCCACTCGGTAAGGCAGCGGGATCGATATTCTTCTAATTTCATCGCGGGAGGATAGGATGCAGCTATCCATTCGGTTGGATTATCGGGTGACGAATAATGAAGCTAAATATGAAGCCTTGATAGTCGTCTTATAGGCAGCTTGGCATGTCAGAGCTACAAGAGTCCTCATCCACTCAAATTCTCAGTTGGCTGGTTAGCAACTATTAAAAACATTTGAGATAAGTAGCTCTCGACTCAGGTTGTATATATAAGCTTTTGAGAAGTTGAAAGTCAGTTTTCAAGAAGTGGTGATTCAGAAGATCCCCTGGTCAGAAAATTAGGCTACGGATGAATTGGCTAAATTAGCTAGTTCATTGTCACTGGTCGTGATAGAGCAACCGATCGAGCAAGTCTCACTGGTGGCGCACATCAATAGGATGGAAGGAATAACTTTCCTGAGTGACTGGAGGACAGTTTTAATAGAGTTCCTCCTATCGGGCATCACACCTGCTGATCAGGAGCAAGCTCGCTTACTAAAAAAGAGGGTCGGATGTTCACCCTGATCGGGAACCAGCTGTATAAAAGAGTCTTCTCCAGGCCCCTACTCAAGTGTGTTAGACCGGATGATGAGGAATACATCCTTCAGGAAGTGCACTAAAGCTCATACGGAAGTCATTTGGGGGTTGATCGCTGGTCTGAAAGATCCTCCTTGCCGAATATTTCTGGCCCACGCTTTAAGATGATGCTGCTCTAACAGTAGCCACCTATCTGTCATGCAAAAAATATCACAATATCCTGCATCGACCGACTTAGGAGATGAAGACATCCATGGTGTATTGTCTGTTCGACCAATGAGGCATGGACATAGTTGGACTATTTCTAATGGCGACCGGTCAGTGAAGATTCCTGCTTGTCATGGTGGATTATTTTTCAAAATGTGTAGAGGTTGAACCGCTAGCAAAGATAACTGAATAGATGATCATCAAGTTCATATGGCAGAACATCTTGTGCCGGTTCGACATCCCTTGTCGGCTCGTCTCAGACAATGGGAGATAGTTCGTCGGACGGAGGCTCAGGGAGTAGTGTGAAGGCTATGATTTCAGCAAGCCTTCACCTCAGCAGCCTATCCCCAGAGCAATGGCCAGACGAAAGTTACCAACCAGGATATCGTCAGAGGCTTATGGACTCGACTCGACCACGTAGGAGGCAGCTGGGTCGATGAACTCCCCAGTGTCCTGTGCGCTCTTCACACGACACCAAAAGAGGCGACCGACGTTACACTATTCCAACTGGTGTACGATAACGAGGCGAGAGTCCCTGTCGAGGTCGGAGTAGAATTCGACCGGGTGCAACTCTACGACGAGGGGAACGCTGAGCGGAGACTCATGGAGCTTGATTTGGTGGATGAATCTCGAGATAAGGTCGCTGCCCGGCTCACAGTGTACTGGCAGCGAATGAAACAAAACTACAACTGGAGGGTAATCCGGAGGTCCTTCCAGATTGGCGATCTGGTGTGGAAAAGATTAAAGTCGGCCGGCGAAGTCACCAAGCTCGAAGCCTCATGGGTGGGATCTTATAAGGTCGTGTAGAAGCTCAGCTTGAGAGTCTACTACTTGTAGGACGAGGAAGGAAGAAAGCTTGATCGACCTTGGAGTACGAACCATCTCCAACCCTATAGGGCCGGTTGAGAGGTGCGTAGTTAAATATAAATAATATTGTAATAGAGTATGCCCTGTAAACGTAGGTGAACGCTGAATAAGATACACAAGTATCCAAGACTCTTGTGTCGATCGATGACGTTAAACCTCGGTCTTCACCAACAGTCAAGCGACGACATTAAACTCTAGTCTTCATCAATTGTCAAGTGACGACGTTAAACCTTGGTCTTCGCCAACCATCGAGCGACGACGTTAAACCCTGGTCTTTGCCAACTGTCGAGTAGTGACGTTAAAACCTGGTCTTTGCCAACCGTCGAGTGGTGACGTTAAACCCTGATCTTCACCAACCGTTGAGTGGCAATATTAAACCCTGGTCTACGCCAATCGTTGAGCGGCGACATTAAACACTAGTTTACACCAATGGTAGAGCGACGACCTTAAACCCATGTCTTCGTCAGCGGTAGAGTGGTGACCTTAAACTCATGTCTTCGTCAGTGGTCGAGTGGCGACCTTAAACCCATGTCTTTGTCAACAGTTGAGCGGCGACCTTAAACCCATGTCTTCATCAACGATCGAGCGACGACCTTAACCCATGTCTTCGTCAATGGTTGAATGACGCCCTTAAACTCATACCTTCGTCAATAGTTGAGCGGCGACCATAAACCCAATCCTTCGCCAATAGCCGAGTGGCTGTTATAAACCCGAGTCTACAACAAATAACGGCTGATCGGTCAGTATAAAAATAAAGTCTATGACAAATGAAGAGGATCAATGAATATATAAGCCAAGAATAAGGCTGACCAGGAAACGTGCTGCTCCAAGAAGCAGTTTTCACTAAAATAAGGTTGCTCGGCAGCTTTGGAGAGATTTCTCGGACATCATAGCGACTGGTTACATTCTCGCGAAACGTAAGTGGTTCGTAGTCCTACTCGAGTAGAGTGATGATGCATGAGTAAGCGCGACAACCAACAAAATAAAGAAACGTCGAATGACGATGCATGATAAAATGTAAAATCAAATAAACAAGGATACGTCGAACGAGCGATCATGCATTAAGACTTATAAAATTTTTACAAGTTGGTGAGGGGCAATACAAAATGAGGCTAGCTTCGCAAGGGGCGGGTTCACTCTAGATAATCCAGCATATCATCGGGTAGTGACTCGGTTAGCTTATCTCGACTGATGACCTTGTTGGTCAATGTGGATGGAATATAGTTGTTTCCCTTTAGCTGGTTGAGAGCCCCATCAATGGCGAGGTTGAAGAGGCGGAGCGCCTGGTCGGTGAGCCGATCGTTGAAAGGGTCCGAGCGGAGGTAATCCCGCTTCAGGGTCTTGAATCAGCCGGACTCTCCGCCCTAATACTCCTTCAAGGCCATTCGAGAAGCCTCCAACTCTGCCTTCAAAGTGGCAAGCTCGGCATCCTTATTGACGAGCTATTCCGCGCCGGTGCTTATTCAGCCGATCGACTCTGCCGTTCGGTAGCCAAACCTGCAATCACCTCCTTCAAATTTTGAGCCAGGATCTGAGCCTCCTTGTTCTTGATCTTTAGGTCTTCGATGGCTTGGAGCTTCCTGGTATTGGCTGAAAGGATCTTCACCTCGAAGGAGCTGGCTTTCTTATTGAGCCTTGCCAGTTGTGAAGCCTGCTCGATGCTCTTACCCCTCTCCGCCTCTAGCAGCTTGACGATCTTTTGTTGATCGGCCTTCAATTGAGTGGCCTCGGTAGTCAGCTGCTCCAAGCGCGCCTCAGAAGCCGTTGATTGGCCGCTCAGAGCGTGTAGTTGCTGGGCTATGTGCTCTAAAAATACGAGCCTCTGGCATATGGCTAGGATCTCAACCCAGTACTACATCAACAAAGAAATTGTAAGAGCTGAGCGAATACAAACCAGTAAGTATAAAAACAGCGTACATACCCCAATGGATATCTGGGTGTGGCTATTCGCGAGCTCTCCTGGAGAAATGATCGCCACACTGACCCGGGCATCGACTCATATTTGTGTGAGCAACCCTTGGATCCGTGTCCGGTGTTTGGGGGTTCGGGATGCAATATCGTCCGGACTGCACCACTCGTCGATCAACAAATGGATAATTGTTGTTATTTGCCTCTGGCCGCTCAGACTAAAAGGTTCTGAGGTGGCTCTGCCTGCAGCCTGGGGCATGGGCACCGGTTGGATACGGGACACTTGGACCGCCGACAAAGATTGGGGCTATCACGCCCCCAGAGGAGTCCCTGCTAGACAAAAATCCAGCAACAACTCCCCTGTACCGGTGACAATATGAAATATACATACATATAAAATACATCAGCTACATACGGCTGAAATATATACACAACCACACAGTTATATATTCAGCCCAAACGGCTGGAACAAAATAAAACACAACCACACAGTTATATATATACATTAAACAACCCACTCGGCTATACTAAAAACCAACACAGCGAAAATCACAAAATAACGAACATGAAATGAACAAAACAACTAACTACGAGCCGCCTCGACTTGACACAACATCACCAAACCAAATACAAGATGTCACAAGACAAAACTCCAAGTCCACATCAAACTATTACAATGCCAAGATCACAAATCCAAAACAAAATAGTGTAAGAAACCGAAACCAGAAGATCATCCTCAAATGTGACGTGGGGTTGGCGAATAGGACCTCCAAGCAACTCCATAAATCTTTTACCTGCTACCTAGCAAAATAAACCAGTTTATGGGGTGGTGAGTACTAAGACTCAGCGGGTAATAGACAGATAGTGCATGAACATAATAAAGAACTAGAGATACAAGGTATACAGTCTTGTAGGGAAAATAGCAGATACAACAGTGATATCATAATAAGTGTCCATACCTGAAACCATATCCTAAGCTAGTAATAGAAGGTCAGGTGTAGCAAAGACCTGCTACAGTACTGCTCATAACTACATGGGTAACATGTGAGGTATATACATATTACCAATAAGCAAACCAATGTCTAAACCTATACCTCAAGTATATATCTCAACCTATGTGAGCGCATTAGCATAAGTAAGCAACAACAGCAAATTAAGCAATAGTAGCATAAGTAAACAACAACAGCATAAATAAACAATAACAACATAAGTAAGCAATAGTAGTATAAGTAAGCAACAACAGCATAAATAAGCAATAACAGCATAAGTAAGCAACAACAACATAAATAATATAATATCGATGCATGGATGGTCACTCCCGCCCACCCCTCTACACCATGACCCCTGTATGGTCGAGAGGTCGGGTCAGTGACAAGCTATACACCACTCCATCTACCACTACTCTCGAGTGGCCGAGGTGATAGTTACATAGTAGCTAACTAGTTACGTCTGCGACGGGGGGGTCCCTACTGCTCACAACTCCAACTATCACTACCCATGAGTAAGCGAGTGAGAGCACGACAGGACAAGCGACACGCTCCAGCTACCACTACCCATGAGTGACCGAGTATACAACCCTGGGTAACGACCCTCTCAACCATAAGGGAGACATGGTCGCCGACATGCATGCAATGATATGATGCGTAAAATGCAGCAGTCGTCATATATATATAAACAGAAAACAGGTATGCTACATGAAGCAGCATGCTCAATAAGATATGTAAACATACAACATTCAAAACAAGTAAACATGATATCGAGTATCCATATATTCAATATCTACTATCTAGTATCTGGTATCTGGTACTCGGTATTTGCTAAATATCATAGATATCAATGAGAGACTGTATAGATATAGAAACGAGTTTCTCAAAGATTGAGTGGATAAGTATCAAGCACAGGAAAAATACGAGTGGAGTCAAGATAAATACATAAACTATCCGAAAATATAGCTCATGCACTAAGATCAATGTACTAAAGAGATAAAGCAAGAAGTACCCGCCTTTATATGTCGATCGTGCTAAATAATCTCACGTCGAGATGCTTGTTTCAAATCAACATCCTGTAAATCACATGATGTATAGTTTAGCTAATTATGTATGCAATGTTAGTTAGAGCCCTAGAGTCAATCATTTGATTATTGTATTATGGACTTGTTGTATCATATTCTTATATAAATAAAGGTATTTGTTTTTGGTTATTATACTTACTTGTATTGGTGCCAAATAAACTAAGTATAATAGCGTCCTTGAGTAGAAGATTCTTACCTATATCAATCGGTTAGTTGAACTGATGGTGAGATGATATAGGGAACACTACTCTTAATCATTTCTAGTCGAGTATTAACATTCAGGGACAATGTTAATGCAGTAAGACTAGCATGTAGGTCAACTCGATGACTTGATCTCACAAGTCATGGATATAGAGATATCAAGTTGACACATGAGTATGCATTGGAGAATGTATACTGAATGACCCGCCATGAGAAAGTATCATGGATCGTTATATGAGTGTCATATACTTTCTGATGTGGCTATTAGTATGACTACTAGTCCTTAGACCTGAAGTCACCATGGTTCCCTACATAAGGAGTTATGTACTTTGGTTTCGTCAAACGTCACCCGTAACTGAGTGAACTATAAAGGCGATTATTGGGTATGTAACAAATTATGTGGAGGGATGTGAATGATGTAGATGAGATCTATCCCTCCTATATGACGGGAGTGACATCGATATTCTTGATAGAGTGAGACCACGAAGTGCATGACCATTCCCAAATGAGTCAATATGAGATATTGAGCTCATTTGATTTAGTGAGTCTACTTGGAGTTCAAGATTTAGATTAGTCAGAGGATGACACGGTCTATGCCTCACATTGATCAATCTAGATGTCTAGGATAGAAGGACACTTGTCATATATTGTGAGGAGTCACAATTAGTAGTCACAAGGTGATGTTGGATCTCAACATTCTTGTAACTTGGGTAGTAATAACGTGTTGTTAGATACCGCTCATTACTTATGCTTCTAAGTTTAGGGGCATTGCCAACGTTACAAGAACCTATAGGGTCACACACTAAGGACAATTAGATGGAGATTAGGTTCATATGATGAACCAAGAGGATAAGATTCATGTGATGAATCAAATTGGATTAAGAATAATCCTAATTGGGCTAATTGAGTTGGACTCAAGTTGATTCATGTGTTCAATGAGTCTAATTTAGATTATAACTCATTGAATCAATTTAATTAAATGAATTAGATTCATTATATTAAATTGACTTGAATTAAATGGTTGGATTAAATCAACCATGAGAGAGATTAAGTCAAATTTGACTTGACTTAAGAGGAAGAGGAAGAGTCAAGTTTGACTTGACTTTATGCCACATCATTTGTGACATGACATGAAGTGGCCAATGATGATGTGCCACATCATCATAGTTAGCACATGTGTGTGCCACCTAATAGAGGTTACAAATTCCCTTTGCTTTAATGTGGCCGGCCATATTAAATGAGAGGAGTTACACATGTGTGGCCGGCCACTAAGGGGAATGAATTAGATTCATTTTCATTCAAGGCATTTTTGATTCCATCTTCTTCCTTGCTCTCTCTTCTTGCTCCCCCTCTCCTCATCTTGCCGAGACCTTCTTGGAGTGCTAGCACACTCTATGGTTCTCCCTCCATCGAGTTGTTCGTGTGGATACTTCTAGAGGGTTGTCTACTTTGACAATCTTGAGATACGGCACCTTGGACGAGCGGGATTCGCGAAAGGCACGCATCAAGGGTAAAACTCGTACTCTAATGTAGATCTAGAGTTTGTAAACTCGTACTCATAGGTTTTTCAACATTTTATTCTTCGCACGAATCTGGTGGCGGGGGTTTCGAGGTTTTCGCAACGCGAAAAAGCGGTTTTCGCGGCCCGAAAAACCCAACAGTGGTATCAGAGCCACGTGCGAAGATTTGTACGAGTTTAGTTTGCATTTTTATGAAAAATATAGATTCTGTAACATTCTGTATTTTTATGATTTTTAGAGTTTTTATGGGTATTTTTCTCGTAGAAGCGAAGCACAAGTGTTTCAACACTTGTAGGCTTCGACTACCGAGAAGTTTTTTTCGAAACGGCAAGGTTTCGCCCCAAAACTTTTTGGGACAGCGGGCTAAGACACTGTAGGATCGCTTAGGGACACTCGCGATGGTTAGATCGCGGGTAGGGGCACTGCCCCTGGCCCCGCAAGGGGATTCATTCCGTGATTGCGCCCGAAAACCGCTAAACGGGACCGCCGGGAATTTTTACTCGTAAAAATTGTAAAAATTGGTATTAAAATTACAAAAAATTATGGAAATTACATAATTTAGAATTATGTATAATTTGTGATGGTCATGGCCCAAAACAACCGAATCTGATTGGAAATGTGTTGTAATTCATATTACGGCCTACGCGCCGTCATTTGTGTTGTGTGTGCTGTATATTTGATACGGGACCTGCGCGTCGTGCCTTTTCTCCATTTATTCTTGTTGTAAATTAGTTTAGACTCGAATATAACTCGAGTTTCAAAATTTTAATGTACAAAATTGGAGCGGTGGAAGGTCCACTCGAGACGGAGTTACGAGGAGGGCGCAAGCAACACAAGGTGGTCAAAGGGAGGAGCTTAAGAAGCTGTTGACCTTAGGTTGACCATCCGATCTTCTCATTGGCTTGAGAAGATCGTAGTAGGGCCATGACTAATCACAAATAAATTTAATTAATTGCTTGTGTGTATGTGATGCATGATTAGTAATTAATTAGTGTCTAACAATTAGATTAGATCTAAATCGTGTACAAGATGCACCTTCTTGATTAGATTAGATCTCAATCGCATCAACTCTAATGCCTACCGTGCCGTGATACCTATCACTACCTCGATCACATGTGTTGTTGAATCTGTCAAAGCAGAGCAACACATATTATCTTGGTAGGGTACGGAGGGACAATCTTGGTCCCGCTTATCAACGCATGGACGAGTACAAACTCAATTAGATTGAGTATTCCTAGTTAACTCGGTTGGATCGAGTACAACTATAGACATTCTTCCAATGGTTGGAAAGATAGGACATAAATCACATTTATATTAATTCTTGGGCGTATTAGCCAAAGCTAACTCAAGTTTTAATATAACTGCGGATAATGATCCTATAAACAAGAGTTGCATAGAGATGTAATTGGTAAATCGTTACCTACCGATCATACTAAATCTTGGGCGTATTAGCCAAACCTAACTCAAGGGTTAGTATGATGTGGATCATATCCCACATGAATTATAAAATTCAGTGGGAGCATCATTTAATTAAAGGCCTAATTAAATGATTTAAAAGAATATGATATTTATTTTCTGCATTTTTCTGTTGTAGATAACCATGACGTCGAATACGAACACCTCTCTGCGTTCTGTCCTTGAGAAGGACAAGCTCAACAAAGAAAATTTCCTGGACTAGTACAGGAATCTGAGAATAGTTCTCACCCAGGAACGTAAACTGTACGTTCTGGAGCAGCCATTCCGGAGGCTCCTCCTGCCAATGCCACGCGAGCTGATAAAGATGCTTATAAGAAGCATCAAGATGACGCATTAGATGTGTCATGTCTAATGCTCGCGACCATGAACTCTGAGCTTCAGAAGCAACACGAGTTGATGGGCGCTTACGATATGGTTGAACATCTTCGTCAATTGTATCAAGGACAAGCGAGGCATGAGAGATTTGAGATCTCAAGGGCACTATTTCAGTGCAAGATGTCAGATGGGGCTCCCGTAGGCCCATATGTACTTAAAATGATTGGGTACATAGAAAACCTACAGAGGTTGGGATACCCGCTTGGCCAAGAGCTGACCACTGACCTGATCTTGCAATCCTTGTAGGATAGCTATAGTCAATTCGTTCTAAACTACAATATGAATGAAATTAACAAGCCACTGCCCAAACTGCTTAGCATGTTAAGAACTGCTGAGCTGAACCTTAAGAAGGCTAAGCCCCACTCTGTTCTTATGGTTCAGAAACACAAGGGCAAGGGCAAGCCCAAAGGCAAAGGAAAGTCCCAAGCCAAGGGCAAAGGCAAGACACTGAAGCCTAAAGGAGGGGTCGCAAGGATGCTACCTGCTTCCACTGCGGTCAGACCGAGCACTGGAAGAGGAACTACAAGGTGTACCTGGAAGGTCTTAAGAAGAAGCGAAGTGAGACTTCCACTTCAGGTATATATGTCATAGAAGTCAATCTATCTATTTCTTCATCATGGGTATTAGATACTAGATGTGCTTCTCACATTTGTACTAATGTGCAGGCGCTGAGAAATAGCAGAACATTGGCAAAGGGCGAGGTGGACTTACGCGTAGGCAATGGAGCACGGGTTGCTGCTGTTGCTGTAGGGACTTATTTTCTATCTCTGTCCTCTGGGCTTGTACTAGAATTGGATGATTGTTGTTATGTGTCTACTTTAACAAAGAACATAATTTCAGTTTCTTGTTTGGACAAGAAAGGTCGTTTCTCTTTTATAATAAAAGATAAATGTTTTTCAGTTTATTTAAAAGATATGTTCTATTGTAGTGCACCTCTGATGAACGGACTCTACATTCTAGACCTTGAAAGCCCTATCTATAACATAAATACCAAGAGGTTCAAGTCAAATGACGTGAACCAAACCTATCTCTGGCACTGTCGCTTAGGTCATATAAATGACAAGCGCTTATCCCAGCTCCATAAGGATGGTTTGCTGAACTCATTTGATTTTGAATCTTATGAGACGTGTGAGTCATGCCTACTAGGCAAGATGACCAATACTCCCTTTAGTGGGCACAGTGAGAGAGCGACTGACTTGTTAGGTCTTATACATAGTGATGTATGGACCCTTTCAATGTCGCTGCTAGAGGCGGTTATAGGTACTTCATTACATTTACTGATGACTTCAGTAGATATAATTATGTGTACTTGATGACACATAAATCAGAATCCTTTGAAAAGTTCAAAGAATTCAAGAATGAAGTATAGAACCAGCTTGGCAAGAGTATTAAAATACTTCGATCAGATCGAGGTGGTGAATACCTTAGCCATGAGTTTCATGACTATCTAGCTGAGTGTGGGATCCTATCTCAACTCACTCCTCCTGGAACACCACAGTGGAATGGTGTATCAGAAAGGAGGAATCGTACCCTATTAGATATGGTACGATCTATGATGAGTCACACAGATCTTCCGACATTCTTTTGGGGCTATGCTCTAGATACGACAGCTTTTATACTCAACCGAGTTCCATCCAAGGTCGTGATAAAGACACCATATAGGATATGGACTGGGAGAGATGCCCAGGTGTCTTTCATGAGGATTTGGGGTTGTGAGACTTACATTCGACGTCAAGTCTCAAACAAATTGGGACCCAAATCCGACAAGTGCTACTTTATTGGATATCCCAAGGAAACTAAGGGATATTACTTCTACATTCCTAGTCAGCACAAGGTAGTTGTGACAAAGACTGGGGTCTTTCTAGAAAGGGACTTTGTTTCTAGAAAAACTAGTGGGAGTACGTTTGATCTTGAAGAAGTTCAAGATGTGAACCATAGCACTGAAGCCTCGATGGAAGTTGAACTGGAACCACAAAGTGTTGTGGATGATGTTGTTCCACAAGGAGTTAAGGAACAACAACCAGTTCAAGTAGACATACCTCTTCACAGGTCTGATAGGGTACGTCGTCAGCTTGAGAGATGCTCATTTCTCTTGTCTGACCATGATGATGTTGTGCTCATAGAGGATGAGCCTACCACCTATCAGGAAGCTGTGATGAGACCAGATTCCGAGAAATGGCTAGAGGCCATGAGATCCGAAATGGAATCCATGTACACCAACCAAGTATGGACTTTGGTTGATCCACCTGAAGGGGTAAAACCCATTGGGTGTAAGTGGGTCTTTAAGAGAAAGACTGACATGGATGGACTTATCTATAAGGGGCTCTTGGTAGCTAAAGGTTTCAAGCAAATTCATGGTATTGACTATGATGAAACCTTTTCTCCAATAGCGATGTTTAAGTCCATTCGGATCATGCTTGCTATTGCAGCATACCATGACTATGAGATATGACAGATAGATGTCAAAACCGTATTTCTGAATAGAAACCTACTCGAGGATGTGTACATGACACAATCTGAGGGTTTTGTAGATCCAAAGCATACTAGCAGAGTATGCAAGCTGCATAGGTCCATTTATGGACTAAAGCAAGCTTCTTGGAGCTGGAATCTTCGATTCGATGATACAATCAAACAGTTTGGTTTTATCAAGAATGAAGATGAACCTTGTGTTTACAAGAAGGTTGTAGGGGGCATAGTTGTCTTCCTCATATTATATGTGGATGACATACTACTCATTAGGAAGGACATCCCTTTGCTACAGTCTGTCAAGACTTGGCTAGGGACATGTTTCTCAATGAAGGACTTAGGTGAGGCATCCCGCATTCTAGGGATACAGATCTATAGAGATAGATCTAAGAGATTGTTTGCCCTAAGTCAGAGTACATATATTGACAAGGTACTCCTACGGTTTACTATGCAGAACTCCAAGAAGAGATTTCTGTCGATGTCACATGGCATGAGTTTTTCGAAGACTCAATGTCCCTCTTCTAGAGAGGAGAGAGACCGCATGGATTATATCTCTTATGCCTCAGTTATAGGATCTATCATGTACGCCATGCTATGTACTCGACCTGATGTCTCGTTTGCTTTGAGCATGACGAGCAGATACAGTTAGATCCAGGTGAAAGTCACTGGATAGCGGTCAAAAATATTCTTAAGTACTTAAGAAGGACTAAAGAATATTTCTAGATATATGGAGGCAATGATGAGCTAGCTGTAAAGGATACAGTGATGCCAGCTTCCAGACCGATCAGGATGATTATCGATCGCAGTCAGGGTTCGTATTTTTGCATAAATGGTGGTGCTGTGAGCTGGAAGAGTTCGAAGCAGGACACAGTAGCTGATTCTACGACAGAGGCCGAGTACATTGTTGCATCAGAGGCAGCAAAGGAGGCAGTTTGGATCCGCAAGTTCATCACTGAACTTGGAGTGGTTCCCAGTATCGCTGACCCTATTGAGCTCTATTGTGACAATAATGGAGCTGTAGTACAGGCGAAGGAACCTCGCTCACACCAGCTGACCAAACACATACTACGACGCTTCCATCTCATTCGAGAGATTATCGAGAGAGGATATGTGAAGATTTGTAGAGTACCTACAGAGGCTAACATCGCAGATCCCTTGACCAAGGCTTTGGCACAGAGGAAGCATGATGGTCACACTAGGTCATTGGGGCTTAGAGCCTACACTGATTGGCACTAGTGCTAGTGGGAGATTGTTAGTTAGAGTCATAGAGCCAATCATTTGATGATTGTATTATGAACTTGTTGTATCATATTCTTATATAAATAAAGGCATTTGTTTTTGGTTATTATACTTACTTGTATTGGTGCCAAATAAACTAAGTATAATAGTGTCCTTGAGTAGAAGGTTCTTACCTATATCAATCGGTTAGTTGAACCGATGGTGAGATGATATAGGGAACACTACTCTTAATCATTCCTAATCGAGTATTAACATTCAGGGACAATGTTAATGCAATAAGACTAGCATGTAGGTCAACTCGATGACTTGATCTCACAAGTTATGGATATAGAGATATCAAGTTGACACATGGGTATGCATTGGAGAATGTATACTGAATGACCCGCCATAAGAAAGTATCATGGATCGTTATATGAGTGTCATATACTTTCTCATGTGGCTATTAGTATGACTACTAGTCCTTAGACCTGAAGTCACCATGGTTCCCTACATAAGGAGTTATGTACTTTGGTTTCGTCAAACGTCACCCGTAACTGAGTGGACTATAAAGGCGATTACTGGGTATATAACAAATTATGTGGAGGGATATGAATGATGTAGATGAGATCTATCCCTCCTATATGACGAGAGTGACATCGATATTCTTGATAGAGTGAGACCACGAAGTGCATGACCATGCCCAAATGAGTCAATATGAGATATTGAGCTCATTTGATTTAGTGAGTCTACTTGGAGTTCAAGATTTAGATTAGTCAGAGGATGACACGGTCTATGCCTCACATTGATCAATCTAGATGTCTAGGATAGAAGGACACTTGTCATATATTGTGAGGAGTCACAATTAGTAGTCACAAGGTGATGTTGGATCTCAACATTCTTGTAACTTGGGTAGTAATAACGTGTTGTTAGATACCGCTCATTACTTATGCTCCTAAGTTTAGGAGCATTGCCAACGTTACAAGAACCTATAGGGTCACACACTAAGGACAATTAGATGGAGATTAGGTTCATATGATGAACCAAGAGGATAAGATTCATGTGATGAATCAAATTGGATTAAGAATAATCCTAATTAGGCTAATTGAGTTGGACTCAAGTTGATTCATGTGTTCAATGAGTCTAATTTAGATTATGACTCATTGAATCAATTTAATTAAATGAATTAGATTCATTATATTAAATTGGCTTGAATTAAATGGTTGGATTAAATCAACCATGAGAGAGATTGACTTGGCATTAAGTGGTCAATGATGATGTGCCACATCATCATAGTTAGCACATGTGTGTGCCACCTAATGGAGGTTACAAATTCCCTTTGCTTTAATGTGGTCGGCCACATTAAATGAGAGGAGTTACACATGTGTAGCCGGCCACTAAGGGGAATGAATGGGATTCATTTTCATTCAAGGCATTTTTGATTCCATCTTCTTCCTTGCTCTCTCTTCTTGCTCCCCCTCTCCTCATCTTGCCGAGACCTTCTTGGAGTGCTAGCACACTCTAAGGTTCTCCCTCCATTGAGTTGTTCGTGTGGATACTTCTAGAGGGTTGTCTACTTTGACAATCTTGAGATCCGGCACCTTGGACGAGCGGAATTTGCGAAAGGCACGCATCAAAGGTAAAACTCGTACTCTAATGTAGATCTAGAGTTTGTAAACTCGTACTCGTAGATTTTTCAAAATTTTATTCTTCGCACGGATCCGGTGGCGGGGGTTTCGGGGTTTTCGTGACGCGAAAAAGTGATTTTCGCGACCCGAAAAACCCAACATGCAACAACTAGCTAAACTCAAACTCAAACTAATTAGGAAAAACTCTAATCAAATGATCATTAATTATCCTAATTAATGATTAACTTTGATTACTCTCAACCATGAATCTCTTTATTACAATTCATTCAATACTATCAGACAAGAAACTATATTCATCCAACCCATCACCACTAATCATGATATCAATATAATGATTCTATTAACAATCATGTACTGCTTTAAATCAACCATAAACTTTCATCTCAATAACAATTCATCCACATGATAATCACACACAAACCCAAATCCACTCAAGCAACAAATCACAACTAAATAGAATTAGAACACTCTAACCATTTCACAACTAAGAATCAAATATAGTTCATATACGAAATTACCTACTCAACTTACCCAAATCCGATTCACCGCTTGACGAGGATATCCAATCGCCGCAGCAATAGAAGTAAGACTCTCCCCTTAGATCCAATAAGAGAATGGTGTCACAACAATGATCGGAGCTAGATGTAGGTGCTACCCTCCAAATCAAAGAACCCTAAATCATCATTGATCGGACCAAGAAAGAAGAACAAGAAAGTAACCAGACAATCTATTCGCCACCTAAAATCCAACAACAAGAACAACACTCATTACCTCTTCCTCTTCAATTGTTGGTGTTGATCATAGATCCGACGAGGAAAGTGATCCCCAACGGAGCTATGGTGGTCGGAACCAAAACACAATTACTGCCTCCCAAAAACCATTACCCAAATCAACACTATAAAGAAGATCAAATGCTCAAATCCACAACTAGATCTAACCGCTTACCTCCAAGATCATTGCTAGGGCACAGCGTCGGGAGAGGGAGAGGGAGGGGATTAGGATGAGTACTGCTGCTAGGTCTGCATCGGCATTGGGCCACGAGTGGCGCGACATCGGGTGCCGGTGATGTCAAGCAGAGACGATGCTAAGAGAAGGGAGAGCACGAGGGATTAGTCGAATCGACGCTAGGGCAAAAGGGAAGGTGGTGGGCGCACAGTGAGGGAGACGAGAAAGAGCGGCTAGTGTCGGCGATAGAAAGACTCATTGTTGTCGGAGCTTGATGGCCCTCGGCGATGAGCAATCGGGAGAGAGACAATGTGTGAGGAAGAAGAGAAGGGAATCGGGGAAGAAGGGATCGGGCGAAGGGAAGTTCGGGAGAAAGAATAGGAGAAGGAATCGGCTTATAAACCTAGGTTAATTAAAACTTAGGTTAGTTTAATTAAATGCTAAGTTAAAATCCTCAATCAACTCCCAACTTAATGAGTATTCCAAACAGACTTCTTCTAAGATCAATTGATTTATCCCCTTCAAATATGTCATACGACCTTCGTTTAAATCCCAAAAAATTTCTGAAAAATCCAATAAGATTATTTGTCAAATAACCTTATTATTTAATTATTATTTGGGCATCGTATTTTACATTCTCTCCTACTAATAAAAATTTGATTCCCAAATTTACTGCTCAACTCAGGGATCCTCATCCTAGGGTAACAACCAACAACTTACTCATATACCACTCCATCCAAGTATCTACGATGAATAACGGTCTTCGGATCCAATCCTCGATCTCGGAGTTGATTCGTTGAAGATCTGCCCTTAGATCCCCGGAAAATCCCTCCAAGAAGGTGAGGAATGCTTCAAATCTTGCTCTCTCCCAAAAGAGAGAATCCCCATTCAAATGGTGGAAGAAGCCCTTATATAGAGCAAAGATTTTGGGCGCCACACGACCCCGAGACCTGGTCGTGTGTGAGACACGACCAAGGTCACTCTCTTCACGACCCATCTCACACGGTCATGTGATGTACACGATCGTGACATGTTCTGCCGCTGTCAACCTTGCACGATCGTGTAGATCTACACGACCCGTGTTGCCTCCAGTTCCGGAACTCATGCACGGCCGTGTCTGGGACACGGCCAGGGCTTGTTTGGCTCCTGGGAAAATTGCACGGTCGTGTCTAGGACACGACTATGTACTACTTTGGCTCTAGAAGGCTTGCACGGTAGTGTCTGGGACACGACCATGTACTTCTTTGGCTATGCAAGGCTTGCACGGGTGAGCATCACCACACGACCTAGGTCACTCTACCAGACATGGCCGTGTGGCACTCCAAGATGATGTCTTCCTCCTTTCGTTAGCTTGTAGATTTGGCTTCAATCACAAATTCTTCTCTAAATACGACTCCTACGTACAGAAAATACACAAAAGCAAATCTCCGAACAAAAAAAGTAAATATGCTAAAAGCAAAGCTAGAAGTATGAAAATGCATAGACAAAGCATACGCAAAATATGTGAATGTGCATCAAAACATGCTAAATAAGTGTATACAATCTACGCATATCAGTTATGAGCTCACCCTGATTCCGCTACTCACATACTACTATCTAACCAACTATAGGTAAATTAACTATCTTCGTATTGTGTAATACACTATCAACAAAACTTCTAACGTCCATATAATGCGCTCAGACTATCCATTTGTCTAAGGGTGAAAACTTCTATTACAACAAAACTCCATACTCACGATGTGCTACAAACTCTGTCAAACTCGTGAGGTGAATCCGGTACAATACTCAGAGGTATACCATAAAGTCTGGTAATCTCTCTACAGTATAACCCTGCTAAGAGATCCAAAGAGTCCGCCCAATGGATCGGTAGAAAGTGAACAAAGATAATCAACAAACCAACGATTACCCAAATCGTATCATATCCTTTCAATGTCCTGGGTAATCCCACAACAAAGTCCATTATATCATGCTTCCATTTTCGTTCTGGTATCTGAATCTACTGATATTTAGCCTCCACTTTTTGACATACTAGACATCAATCCACAAAATCCACAATATCTTTCTTCATATCGTTCGACCTATCAGAACGTTTTAAGACTCTATACATCATGTGTCACTCGAATGTATCACAAATCCATATCGAGGTGTTTCCTACAGTAACTTCTCCCGGATAAGATGTGACTCAGGAACACACATAACCTCCCACAGAAATAAAGAATCTCATTCCTGTTACACGAGAATTCTGTTTACTGGCATAAGACTACTCTGCTCATGCTACATCGGAACTGCACCAAACCCCATATACGATACATCTGTGTAGAGTACAAATCCATCTACACTAGAAACTAAGACGAGTGCAGTTATCAGCTTTTCGTTTCAACTCCTGAAACTAGTCTCGTAAGCATCTATCTAGGAAAGTTCTATACCCTTACTAGACAATCCAGTTAACGACAAAATAATGCTTGAGAAACTCTCAGCCAATCTCCAGTAATATCCAGTCAGATTAAGAAAACTATGAATATCTTATATAGGTTATGACTACTCCCAACTGGTAACAACCTATATCTTCTGTGGATCCACTGATATGCTCCTGTTGGAAATAATGTGTCCCCAAAAATACCACAGAAAATAGCCCATCAGACGCATTTGCTAAACTATAGTTAGAGATGTTCTCGTTGAAGCATCTTTAGAACTATGCGAAGATAACGTTTTTGATCCACCTCGGATTGAGCATAAATCACAGTATTGTCACTAAAGTCCATATCAACTAATCCAAATACCTTAAGAATACCAAATTCATCGAGTCCATGAAAATATCTAAAGCACTGAAAGCCTAAATGACAATATCAAGGCTCAACATTTGTACAATAGACATACTCAAAAGTAAGATCACTGACAATAAGTCTATAATCTGATCATCAACTAAAATCACCAAATAATAGATCACCAAGTCAAACATCCACGAATAGATCATCAACAAATAACATATCACCACACCTGATCTAGTAATATCCATCAATCTCAAACCATCCTCAACATCAATCAAACCTGATAATTTTCTTAGTGACCAACTCTCCAAATGGTAGAGATACGGTCAATCCATGAGTATACGAAACTCCACTAATCTTATCCAAAAATATCCAAAGAGTATGTCTAATCTCATCCTCCAGATACTCAAATATCCAAAGTAAAGGAAATAACAATGCAAAGTCCAAAGGATCACCCAACCTTCTACTAAAAATCTACCCATTTGAGAATATCACCTCAAATCTCATAATCATACCCGTAAATATCTTCCAACAAATGTCGATAAAATATCGAACATCCTGATCTAATATATAAACTTCAAGATCTTTAGTAACTAATCATGTGGTCAAGGTCTTGAGCTATTTTTATAGACACTGTTAGCTGAAACGACTAACCATTGTCTTGTAACACATACTAAGATTGCTCCAGAGGTTCAGTAACCTCTAGTGACAAGCCACACATATAATGGCAGAGGAGCCCTATCACTAGATAGTTGGTCGAAATAACTATCAATCGACACTCTGTGAAACATCCCTAGACTTTCCTCTTTTTTATTTATAGACCCATGACCAATCAAAGGACATCACTCTAAACATTTACTGTAAAAGTACCAGAATTACAAACCCATCATACTGAACCACCATACCTAACATAACTAATAACATCTCAATCTAGTGGTTAACAAAAGTAACAAGGAAGCACCAATACAACTCCTTATACAATAAGAAGGGTACATAAGAATCAAGCCTTCACAACACACCTAAGATATCCGGACAGTGTGTCATACATCCATTCCGCCTCCTTATCTACTCCGTCCATATGCCTTCCATCATATTTGGGGATGGATCTCCCTCACCTGTAACGTAAGCATCATGAGTTTACGGAACCCAGCAAGTACATCTCAATATGAAGATATGAGATCCATAAAATAAAACAAGAATAGTAGGTAATAGGCATAGATCATAAACTAAATTACAGTATAGAGTAAAGAACAATAGATGAAAGAGTTTACACAGCTGATAAGGGTGGATATGACACACTGTGGTAACCACTATTTAAGCCAGTCAATCAGTCTCATGCCCCTTGAGGTACCTTCTAGAGAACATGCAGTCATATAGCCAAAGCTAACGTAAGTTACAGTATCAGTCATAAATTTCAGTATCAGTCATGTTTGGAGGGGCCCTCCCTGGAGCTCATCCCGAGGCATCCATCCCATACTGTTACCACATATGCTCATACCCATCTAAATAACTACATAAGAAAACATAATCAATCCACATTATTCTTATATGCATAGCACAATATATTCATTCTAACAATGTGCCTACCTTAAAAGTAGTCAATAGAGGCATTCTTTACACAACACATAAATCAAATCAGATTCAGTAACTTGTAAATATTTAAATTTAATTCTAAAACCAGCACTTGGTTACCTTCACTGAAGCATAGGAGTACCAAACCGAACTCACAATCATTCTACCTATCCAATAGAAACCAAAAACCAAAGCCACACAAGAAGCAAAATTGCATTAAACTTCATGACCAATCCATGGAAACACAGTTACTTGAAAGAAACTCAGAAAACACCACAATCCATCTTATTGTCTTGATAGCTATTCCTCATAAAAGAATCCGAACAACACAAGGAACAAAACTCCCATCGAATTGGCACTACCACACATCAGACCCATCCACAAGTCACGACCATCTCAATGAATCCAATGGTCAACAAATAAAAACACCAAAAATCGAATCCTAACACTTGCTCACAAGCCCACAATATCATCCAATTGTTCATCAACATAAATGCCGAAAACTCCACGCTCGTTTCAAAATCAACCCTTCTCCAGATCGTTCATCAACACAAATGTAGAAACTCAAAACCTGTTCAAACTCCCACTCCATTGTCAAAGCATATATCATTACAATTGTAGAAATCCAACACCATCATCTAGATGTTCATCATCAAGAACAAACTCAAAAAATCCAACATCTATTCAAGAATCCAGAAAAACATCACCACATCACATATCAAAAGCATATTCCAGAACTCAATGAGAACCTCTCCAATGCAGAAATTTACCAATAAACAATGTGAAAATTAGAAATCAACTTGCAACACCTAAATCCGTTCCGGTGAGTCAAAAAGAGACTAGCAAAGGCACAAAGAAATCCATCAGAAAACCTCCAGCAACTTCAAAACCCTAGACGAAACCACATAGCCTTGTGCCGTAAGTTCAATGGGTAGGACCATTTGGAAAACTTCGAAGGCATGGTTGCTCTAATGATGTCCAGGTGACTCACCATAGCTCAGAAGTTTATCCGAAGAATGCCTATTTGTTAAACCTAAAGCTAAACCTGAATCTAACACAAAGTTAAACCAAACCCTAAAATTGAACCTAACTCATCTCACAAAATTATAAGATTCCCTGATTGAAAACTTAAATCGGGTGAGATGACTAAGGACTAAAAATTAAAAGAAATTCAAATTCAAAATTCAAATTCGGGAAAAAAACTGTAAAGACTCTCGGAGGCGCCTCCTATACAAGGGAGGCGCCCTAGAAAACGACGGGAAAAGTCCCGCTGACTTCAGTTAAGGCACCTCGGACCGTCTCCAAGGCGCCTCCAACAGAGCGTTAAAGGCACCCTAAAGAGCGTTCAAGGCGCCTTCAACACCTAATTTCACCATGAATAGAGAGTTTCTCTGCTCATTTCTGCTCACGTTTTTAACGCGCCGCCGAAGCCTTTCTCAGCAATTTCTCTCCTCTAAGGCGCCTTCAACCCCTTCCAACTCCTTCCCTCATCCTACAATGCCTCCTAGGTATACTCTAAACCACCCTTACTTATCTCCTACATGATTTTAGTACTAGTTTTTGCTATTTTCTTGTATATTGTTAAAAATAGGAAACGTCGCATTGTTGATCCGACACCGGCCAGGGCCCCTTCTACAGATCCTAAGTTCCCCTCGAAGCAGCATAGGGTAGATTTTTCTAGGTTTACATTTGAGTCTATTAAACCTAGGTATGTAGGTATGACATTTTTTACCCAGTTCTGTCACCCCGCAGTCCAGATGATAGATTACTATCAATTAGGGAAACTGGTTTACTACAACAATACAGTAAACCAAGATTTATGTGCACAGTTCTATCACAACCTTGAGAAGGTTGATGATAGTACGTATTCCACCAAAGTCGGTGGAACAGACATCCAGTTTACCCCCTCCCTGATTCGTACGAGTTTAGAGCTTAGGGACTCTACATGTACATTCCTATGCTACCCAGGTAGAGATCTACCATTTGGTGATCCCTACTCTCATATCACATTAGACACCATCTATTTGCACTTTTTCGGGGAGGAGAGACCATTTGGCCTGACTGAGTTCAGGTCAACTCTTCTTAGGATTCAGGACTACGTTATGTACAGAGTCCTGACAGCATGCATTTTGCCGATCACATCTCATGACGTCACGAAGATGCGATCCTCTCACTCATTCTTTTTGTACACCTTGAGTCAGCGTTTAGATATAGATATTGCACTGCATATGTTCGATAACATCATACATGCATCTAGTACAGTCACATCAGGAGTCGTGCACCTGCCCTACTGTCATATCTTGACTTAGATTTTCTCCACCTCTAGGATAGACACGGCCATAGGGACACTCATCCCACTTACACTATACGACGAGTTAGGGCAGCGTAGTCTTCGATTAGCCGGTATAGAGGTCACCGCTGAGGGGATTCTGGCCTGGAAGGGTCGGCCATAGCCAGTCGCTGCTCCTATTGCTCCAGAGGCCGAGGATGCACTGGGCGAGGGAGAGGAGTGGCCCGACTTCCTAGCCGAGGTGTTTTTCGCAGATCCTTCAACCTCTACCGGGCCTTCCACATCAGCCGGACCTTCGACTTCGGCACCACTTTTCGTCGAGGACAGACTCGCTCGGCTCGAGATCCAGTCCATTTAGACGCGACGGGTTGTGCTAGATAGCCATCGCTTCCTCCGATCTCTACGATCCGAGATAGCTGCAGGATTCGCTTCTCTCCGGGGTGAGATACGTCACCAGGGACAGCCTGAGCCTGCACCTGAGCAGCCCCTTGCACCACCTCTAACTGACGATCCTCCAGCTGATGATCCTGCTTTTTGACACTATCATGTATCTTAGATATTACACAGACATCTCCATTTTATACTCTGGTTGTACTAGTGTTAGAGAACTCTACTTATTTATGCTTACCAGTTTTATTTATTTTCTGCACAAATAGGAATGTGTTGGGTAGAATAGATCTTATTTTTAAATTTCCTACAATCTAACTTTAAAATTTCTATTGGTCTTCAAATCTGCTTAAGTTTAAAATTATATTTTGAAATTCTAGGAAAAATAATATTTTCAAAATCCCAGTTTTCTTAGCTCTTTTAAATGTGGACTTAGCCTAGGATCTTCCCCCTAGATATCATGCTTCCCTAGAATTTAGCCAGAACATCTCACAAACACCTAGGCTTATCTTGATTGTGCTTAAAAAACTTAGAATGATGTGAGATACATAGGGTACAGCCTGGACTCAAGAATGCTTATTTCTGTGCATCAATATGAGTCTGGGCGTTAAATACCTAATTTACAGTAATCAAGTCAAGTCATCCAGCCCTAGTCAAATCTAACTGGATCTATTGACTTAACTTGACTAACCAAGTGAAAGTTGTTGTCCTTTAGGCAATCAGCTAGTAGCTAGATGGTTAGACATGTGGCCAAGAAATTAAGTGTTTGATTTTTAGGGTTACTCAACTTGCACATTAGGGCTCTGATACCTTACTAAAAGAACTCAGTTAACTTGCAATCAATTTAACTTGACTCATGCTTTGGACATTAAGGTTTAAACTTATTACTCCTCCTTGGCCGTTAAATATTTTGGAATTCATTATTCGTTTAAATATTTTTCAAAAATAGTCTTAGACTTTCTTAATATTTTTTTTATATATACTTTTCAAAGTCTTTTGAAAATTTAGTGAAGTTTTTTTTTCTCTTTCCAAGTTATTGTTTAAAAAGCTTGTTCAAAATTAAGAAAATATTTACCAACAAAGCTTTTCGAATCTATCTAACAGAGTTTGAAAATTTATTTTTCCCCAAAGATTTCAACTAAGTTTCAAAATTGGCTAAAGTTATTTTTTAAAGTAAACTTTTTATTAGCTCTTTAAACTTAGTTGAAAGAAAATTATCTCTTTAGACATTTAGCTAAGAGTTTTACAATGAAAATTAATTATAAAAAGCTAAGTGTTTGAAAAGTTATCCTTTCTTTAAAGCTAAGTGTTTTCTTTAAAAGTTTTTCCCAAACTTAATTAAATTTTCATATTTAAGAAAATCCCTTTTTAAAAGAATTTTAAGTTTAATGAAAAATCTTTAAATAAAGTCTTTAAAAGCTTAAGTTTTCAAAATTTTGGATAAACAGAGTTGTTTTGCACTTAAACTATTTTCACTTAGCAAAATAAGTTTTTCCTACAAAGTTTTCCCTACAAAGTTTTAAAAGCCAGGTGTTTTAAATGTTATTTTTGGGCTTCAACATTCTTACATATTTTCCCTACAGGTGTTTTAAATGTTATTTTTAGGCTTCAACAATTTTACTAAGTTTTTCCTACAAAGTTTTTTGATATATGACAAAGGGGGAGAGTAGGACAAAAAATTCAAATTAAGGATAAGAGTTCTCTTATTAAGGGGGAGCCTTAACTTTGAAAATTTTAAATTTACCTTAACTTTTATAAAGTTTAAAATTTCTTTAGCTTGTACTTAACTTGTTACTTAAGTATGCTTATGTTTGTGCTTAAACTTCTTATTTAAAAGCATGCTTATGTTTATTTATGCATTTTGTTTTATTTAACTTTGAATTTGAGTTGCCATAATCAAAAAGGGGGAGATTGTTGGTGCGGGAAGCATCAGACGATCGAACCCAAGTTTTGATAATGGCAAAAGGTTTAAAGTTAAGTCGTCTTGTGATCTAATAGTTTGAATGAGCTTGTAGGAAAAGTCCTAAGAGTACTTAGAAAAAAGTCCTAACTGCGGTTAGGCGGGTGGAAAACCCTAGGGGGTGGTAACCCTAAGTCATAGGAGGTGGCAACCCTATGTGGAAAGTCTTGGCGGGTCGAGAGCTTCAGGCAAAAGTCCTAGGGGGTGGTAATCCTAGGTGGAAAGCCTTGGTGTCGCGAACCAGGTGGAAGACTAGACGGGCCGGGAAGTGGGAGTCCAGCAGAAAGTCGGGAAGTTTCGAACGCTGAGCAAAAGTCTAGTCAATCTGGAGGATCGCACTGGCAACAGGTAAATCTCCTGAGTGGAGTAGGTGAGGGCGCGCCCCCGTAGAGGGAACAGTAGGCGTCGGGTCGACCTAGGGTTTCTAGTTGGAAATCTGAAGTTAGACCCAGACAGTCTAATGACTGTCGACTATCATTTGTTATATCGTTTCTGTGTTAACTTTGTTTTGTAGGGTATGTATTTGGGACTAACACATTTTGCAGGAACAAAGAAGCAACTTTGGCCTCGGATGAACAGTGTTTGAGGCGCCTCCATGGGGCTTGGAGGCGCCTCGGGTGCGAGCCAGCAGAAGTCTGCGCAGAAGACTTAGAGGCACCTCGGGCGTCGCTGGAGGCGCCTTGGACCAGGCGTTGGAGGCGCCTTATAGCAGCTTCGAGGCGCCTTTAAAGGGATAAGGCACGACCGGATCAACGCTTATCACCGCGACGGACTTGGGGCTTGGAGGCGCCTCGAACATGCTTGGAGGCGCCTCCAGCACAACATAAAAGAGGGGTCGAGGTAGCAGCTCAGTACAACAATTTCTAAGTGATCAAGCTACAACGTGCTACTTCAAAAACGCCCTGAAGTGCTGCTACAAGTTCCTGACGACCCAGAGATCCGAAATAACTATTCTGTCATTGGTATAATTGTTTTTTAATTATTGCATTGATTGTAATTCATTTGTAACCTTTTACCGAGCTTATAATTGTTGCCCACAGAAAGCGATCAACGATCGCGGGCCTTGGAGTAGGAGTCACCACATGCTCTGAACCAAGTAAACATCCTGTGTTTGCGTGTGTTCTTGTTTTCTCTTTTATTTCCTCTACATTTAATAACTTGTATCTTACGATTCTGAAACGAAATAGCCACAATCGCTATTCACCCCCCCTCTAGCGCTTCTCGATCCAACAGTTTCAAGGCATGTTATCTTCCTAGAGAAATAATTTCTCTTACAGGAAGTAAGTGGGAGTATGGTTGAACTTGATGAAGTTCAAGAGACTCTAATAAACATTAATGAGATGCCTAGTCAAGAATCACAACCGATTATGACACAACCTCCTCGTAGATCAGGTAGGGCACACAATATTCCTGAGAAATATGGATCTCTTATAAGAGAATCGAATGATGTGTTACTCATTGAGGATGAGGAACCTACTGATTACTAAGAGGCTCTGAATAGTCTAGAAATGGACAAGTGACTTACAGTTATGAAGTCAGAAATAGATTCCATGTACAAAACCAAGTTTGAAACTTGGTGGACTCAACTAAAGGCATTACGCCTATAGGGTGCAAATGAGTTTTCAAGAAGAAAATCGACATGAATGGTAATATTATTACCTACAAGGCAAGGTTAGTCGTGAAAGGCTATCGTCAAAGGTAAGGCATTGACTATGACGAAACTTTCTCACCTGTGGTAATGCTTAAATCTATTTGGACACTCCTGGCCATATCAACTCATCATAATTATGAGATATGGTAGATAGATATGAAAACAACTTTGCTAAATAGAAATCTGCTCGAGGATGTATATATGACACAACCAGAAGGCTTCACCTCTGTCAACAAGAATAAAGTATGCAAGCTTTAACGATCCATTTATAGATTAAAGCAAGCATCCAGGAGTTGGAATATCCGTTTTGATGAGGCAATCAAACAGTTTGATTTCTCACAAAATCCAGATGAACCTTGTGTGTATCAAAAGGTTAGTGGGAGTGTAGTCGTATTCCTTATATTATATGTTGATGACATATTACTTATAGGAAACGATGTGCCAGTTCTACAGTCAGATAAAGTTTGGTTGGTTTTCACAGTCGACATATATAGACAGAGTGTGAAAACAATTTAGCATGTTTAAATCCAAGAAAGGTTTCATACCTATGAGGCATGGAATTCAACTTTCGAAGTCTATGTGCCCACGCACAGAAGACGAGAGGATTTACATGGATAAGATACCTTATGCGTCCGCAATAGGATCTATCATGTATGCTATGTTATGTACAAGACCTGATATATCATATGCTCTGAGTGTTACGAGCAGATACCAATCTGATCAAGAATGGATCATTGGGTGACTGTCAAGATGATCCTTAAGTACTTAAGAAGAACTAAGGATATGTTCTTAGTTTATGGAGATGGTGATATGACCGTATGCAGATATACAAATGCTAGTTTCCAGACGGACAAGGATGACTCCAAGTCCTATTCTATATTCATATTCATATTCATATTAAATGAAGACGTAGTTAGTTGGAAAAGTTTCAAGCAAGACACTGTTGCAGATTCTACTTGTGAGGCGGAATACATTGTAGCTTCGGAAGCAGTAAAGGAAGCAGTTTGGATCAAGAAGTTCGTTACTGAACTTAGAGTGGTTCTATCTATTGTTAAAGCATTACCTGTTCATTGCGACAACACTGGAGCCATTACGCAAGCAAAGGAACCGAGGTTTTATCAGCGATCAAAACATGTGCTTCACCGTTATCATCTAATCAGGGAGATCATTAGTAGGAAAGAAATACAACTCGAGAAAATTTTCACCGAAAGCAATCTAGCAGATCCTTTGACAAAGGCTCTACCACAAAGCAAGTTTGAGAGTCATGTCTGTACTTACGGTTTAGGACACCATGGCAATTGCCTTTATGCTAAGTGAGAGTATTAGAATTTGAGGGATGTACTAAGGTAATCACCTTACGATTTTTTTTCTATTTATTTGATAAGTATAGATTTTCTATTTGAGTGCATATTATATGTTTGATTAGCTTAAACTCATTTACTGAATGCCAGTAATATAATTCATAGCATGAGAGAATTTGTGATTGAATCGCAACAAGTGATTATCTCTATATGTGAAATTATGAATATATTAAAATTTTCCTAGTCGTCGAATTGATGCATTCAAACATCATCAATTCTATAAGACTAGCACATGTTATACTCAGTTCAGCCAAGTAGCTATTTTCTCACTGGCTGGAGACATTGGGATGCCGAGAGTTAAATATGGATGCTGGTTATGGTAACTAGTTCATTGGAGTGATTCGTTGTAAGGCTTTATATGATTCTCTGCATATATATAGATATGTTTGTGAAGTTCTTACTGCAGCACGAGTGCAGGTTTCCTTCAACTTGAGGTATTCAAGTCACCTTAGTCATGGAGACTTATACTTTGAGATCTTAAGTAAGCGTCTCATTGAGGTGTGGACACAGGATAATTGGATATAAGTTGAAGTGTCCGAAGGTGTTTGAATAGTCCATAGAGGATTCAACGCTCCTTGTGAGGAGATATATACCTTATGGCCACTCGTTAAGATTATTACTCAAAGTCTTTGGCCAAAACATCACATGCTAAGAGTGCGAGACTCTTGTACACATGTACGAGTAATTTGAATCCGTAGAATGAGGAAGTATTACTTGGGCTAGGTGTGACATAGTCAGCCTAGTGGGGACAAGACACATAGACCATATCCTGAACCAAGTGGATATAAGACGAGTGAAAGGAATGAGGCACGACTCACTGTAGCTGCTAAAGAGTTTAGAATTAATTCTAAGATCAACTATGATTTTTCGACTAATTGGGGATCATGATGTACTACTAGGTATCACTCATGATCGTTCTATAATTAAGTAGTTAATTATGGACGACCAAGCTAAATCGAGAACCTATTGGATTTCATGCACTAACGGATCTCTAAAAGATGTAAAGCAAGTTAAAAAATAAAATTCTTAGATCAAGAGATAAATATTTGGTTGGACCATACATAAAACAAATATAGAAATATTTATCGCAATGGAAGCGTGGATGTGCCACATCTCTTATGAAAGAGTTGAATCATATTTGGTTTAATCATGAATTAGTCATGAACCAACTTGGTTTAGTTGTGAACCAAACCAAGGGGTTAATGGACTAATTTTTTGTTATGGGATAATGGGTTAGATTTGAGCTTTCTAATCCAACTCATTAATGAAGGTTGTATATTGATATGGTTGAGAAGAAATTATACACATGAGATCATTAATTGGTTTGTAAGATTTTTGGAAAATCTTAACTCAATTTCTCTTCTCCTCTCCCTCTCCCCTCTCTCTTTTCTGCCGCCAACAGGGGGAAGCCCTTCCCCTTGTTGTCGTGACCACCACAAGGAAGAAATCTCTTCCTCTTTCTCTTGATCCCTCTTCTTCACTCGTAGTTAGTAACTTCAGAAGGAGAGGCTTGTACTCAAGGAGTTATCTTGAGGAGCTCGGCGTGGATACAAATAGAGGTGAGGTTCGACAACATCGCTATGATTTATGCCCTTTTCGTTACAAGTCATCCGTAAGGTACACCTAGCATAAATTACTTTCCGTAAAAATTTAATTATGTAATCATGTTTGACATGTTGTATCCTTGTATGCATATGATGCGTGTGATGTAATAATTTAGGAATTATTATTATTTTATTTTTTGCTGTGCATGTTTATGAAACGTATTTTAGCACACACCACATCGGACATATCTCAACAATTTATACTCGTTACTTTATTTATTTTTTGTGTTACCCTAACTTAACTTGGATTGCTCACATAAAAAATGGGGAGATTATAAGTACTCCATGGTAGTTTTGATATGATCAACCAAGTTAAAATTAGGTCTTGTTATCTTTTGATGTCTTGTGTCTAAGTGTGCAGGAATTTAGGAGCATAGAAAGTCAAGCGAAAGAGACAGCCAGTGAGAAAGATGACACAGGGAGAGAGTCGACGGGCTCAGTGCATCTGAGAGATGAGGTGCTGCAGAAGAGTATGCTGGCGGATGAGAAGGAGGCACACGACGTTTTCAAGGGACCAGAAACTGAGGCAGAAGATTGCTTGAGAAGATCGGAAAATGGGTTCAGGTGAGCCCTATTTCAGATGGATAAAATCATCCAAGCGAGCGGAGGCGAAGTGGAAGATTCGGACATAAAGTCAACTTAGAGTTAAGACGCCCAGACCTCTTTGGTCCATTCGGGGTGCCTTGGCGAAGCGCCCCAGGTCGAAGGTGGTCCGGGCACCCGGACCTAGTCCAGGTGTCCGGACCTGGTCCAGGTGCCCGGACTAGGAAAACCTTATATTGGCTGAGCAGTTAAGACGCGAATAAAACTTTATCTCCATCCAAGTGCCCGAATGCCTTCCAGGCGCTCGGACCGCTTCCAAGCTCCCGGACCGTGCCACATCAGCAACAGTCAGTTTCAATCAGTGGACTATAAATATAGCCTTGGTCTTAGTAGTTCAACACAACACACTCTGTATTCATTCCCATTTCGAACTTCTGTGCTTGAACTGCTGTAAGAGGCTTCTCCATTTTCTTAAAAGGAGAACTTTCTATTGGAGTTTTAATTGCCTTGCATTAGTAATCTTCTTGATTGCGAACCAAGTAAACTTGGAGTCTTCTCTTACTTATCATGTTATTATTCTTTAGTAACTAATGTGTGTTTGCTACAGGCGATTGAATCCCTATGAACGACGAGGGCGTTTGCCCTACTTAAGGTAGCACTCTAGGTAAGGGAGGGAGTCTCCCCACCATCAAGGCTTGTGTAAAAGGGTATTGCTGTAAGAATCCTTATAGTGTCTTGGAAATCATTTTATTAACATTCTCTTGAGTGATGACCGTCTCTCTACCATGGTTTTTTTTCGCATCGGAGTCACCTTTGTTAATGGTTTTTTTAGTGTTAAGCGTTTTATCTAAGATTTTCCATAGACAACACTAATTTATTCCGTCCAAAACATCGTGGATGGTCAAGCCACCAATGAACAAACGAGCTGACGTGCTCACACATCAATGATTGTCGGTGAAGGGGGTGGAAGAACCCAGAACACACTTATAGGAAATGTTAGACTGGTCATGGGACGGATCCCGTAGCCACTCTGATGCTCAATTAGAGTTTTCTTCCAAATAATAAGTAGAAACCACAAAGAAGAAGAAGTTCAAGGATCAAACCTGGCGTAGAGTCCCCTTCCTTCATTTTTACAAGTGCTTATATGATCTCTCCAAAAGCATCTCTATGTCAATTGCAATATCATCATTGTAGGGGCCAAAAAGGGGACCAAATCTGACAGCCATTGGTTATCTCCCTATTCATATAATGCCACACATCAACTAGAGATGTATCTAGGGGATTGAGTTTGACAATCTTGTAACTGCTCTACCATTCTCAGGATGTCATGTGTATGGGAATATTCAAAGTTACTAAGTTCGCACAAAGTGTAAACCTATTTTAAGGATAGAGAAAGTGACATGAGTATGGAGCAACCTTGAGAGAGATGATATATAGATTCACCTAAAAGGGAGAATGTTAGCGACTAGAGCTGAGGCGAATGTGTCGCTTGGGGTGACAAGGTAGATTGAGATGGCATACGTTGTCATGACTGATGTGTGGTTTCAGATGGAGAGAGAGTCTGAGACTGAGGGGGAGTCCAAGACCGAGAGAGAGTATGAGACTAAGACAAAGTCTGAGATTGAGAGTGAGTTTGAGATTGAGACAAAGTATGAGATTGAGACAAAGTCTGAAACTGAGAGGAAGTCTAAGACTGAGACGAAGTTAGAGACTGAGACCGAGAGAGAGTTTGAGATTGAAATGGGGTGGACCGACACTAGAGGGGCCGCTAAGATAGCAGATCTACCTTTGAGACTGAAATGGGGTCCAAAACTGAGACTAAAATGGGGTCCAAAACTGAGACTAAAATGGGGTCCAAGACCGAGTCGATTGGATCTGAGTCTCCTCCGATTGGAGTTAACCTTCCTTTGGATCAAGTTTGACTCATTTTGACTTTGACTGATAGGTCAACAAAACTTTTGACCTTCACGGTGTATAAGGGCTAAAAGAGATCACTGCATCGCTGACCTTGTAGTTGGCATAGTGGCTGTAGTAGTCGAGGAAGTAGCTAGCTTCAGCGGCCGGTGACTTTGCGACCACGAGCATGGCGACGAGGAGGAAGGCAATCACTACCATCTTGGTCATGACCACCGGAATATTAATTCTACGTTATATAAAAGATTGGAGAGATTGAGCAGATGAATCGAGATGATTAATCTGTTGATGGATTGATGTGGTTGAATGATTGCGAGGAAGCAAGACTAAGGGGGAGGGAGATTTGAAAAGCAGTAAGATAATGAAGAGCGGGAGGTGACTGAGATTGAGGGGAGGAAATAATGGAGTTCACGTGAGTAGCAATTTTATCAAAAACTACTCAAATTATTTTATATTATAATAATTTTAAATAAAGTAAATGTAACTTTTTAATTTTTACCTCATATCTATTTTTAAAAATAAATAGATTAATTATTGCCTAATATTACTATCTTTGTGGCCCATTATATTAACATATGTTTATTATAGTTGTTATGAAATTTTATATATAATGTGTTATCAAAATAATAAAAGAAATTAATATGTATCTAGTCGGCCAGGAGCAATTTGAGAAACTTTGAAAGTGTAGGGGCCAACGTGATATTAACGCATCCCGCTAATAACTAATCTTGTAGTTCACGAAAAAGGCAAAAATCTGCACCGGATAATGGTTTTAGCCTTTTAGGCCTAGGTGTTAGATCTAAAATTCGAATCTTCATGTGTATGACATTTTTGCTGGTGAAAAATAGGTAAATACTGACCGTCTAGATCGACTTTCATGTGCTTTCTAATTTATATATATCTGAAAAAACTTTTTTACCGGTCATTAAATATCTGGCGTCAAATAAAATAAATAAATAAATAAATAAAATATTTTTTTTCAAAAAAAAAAAATCTGCGTTGATAAATATTTCCGTTCGGCAAGAGAAAACCCTTCTCGCCGAAGCTCTTGCCGAGCTTCCTTTTCCGTCGACTTCTCTTCGATCCGCTTCCACTTTCCGGCTGTCATATCTACTGTTTAAAAGATAGCTCCGACTATTCTTGTCGAGAGGAAGGTGTTAACGAGAAAGGAACGATGGAGCTGGCAGAGGAAGCGGAGACCAAGGGTTCCGCTGCGCCGATCCCTCCCCCTGACGCCACCGGAGCGGCCGCAGTGACGGAGGACGATGCGGTCGAACAGGAGCGCTATTCTCGAGAGGCCAAAGCCGGCCTCCATCCCTTGAAGGTTCCTTCTCTTCCTCAACATCTTTTTTCCGTTATGGGTTTGATTTTAGTTCATCTTGTTATATTCTGGTGCTCGATTTGATTGGTTCGCGGAATAGAGAAATCAACTAGCTCTCGATCGCGTAGCTGCCTTCTCACTTCGACGAGGTTAATCTGAAGTTGGAATTTCTTGTCTATTTACTTAGCATCAGGCAATAGCGTTTATATGAGTTGCTTTGGTTCAGGTATCCCCCCAGATTCCTCGAATTTTAGAAACCCTAAATAAGTCAATACTTTCATGGCTATAACCTATTAACTCATGTAATATGGATTTGGTAATTGAAAGCGAGAAAGTGGTAACTGATTTTAGGAAACAATTGTGGCTGCATGATCTAGCATGTAAATTATTTGCAATACTGAAAACTAAAAAACAGTGGTATTGGCATTTGTTTTGATGTGAAACTCCCCAAGTGTCATGGATTATTTGGGAAATTTTATCCAATTTCATATTTTTTCATAGACGTTGAGGATTTTTGTGATCGCTTGCAGCATAAGTTCGTGTTCTGGTATACTCGACGAACCCCTGGATTACGATCCCAAACATCATATGAGGATAACATCAAAAAAATTGTAGAATTCAGTACGGTATGTTCCTCCTTAGAAGATTGTATCGTGATTTCACTTTGTTTATTGATTAAATGCTACATTATTCTAAATAGTTTGCTACATGATTTATTTCTAGGTTGAAGGTTTCTGGGTCTGCTATTGCCATATAGCACGTCCTTCCTCACTGCCATGCCCAACTGATATCCATCTTTTCAGAGAAGGCATTAGGCCCCTATGGGAGGTACATCATATTATTTCCATTTTTTTTTTATTTAGAAGGTAATTTTTCATTTTATTAAATTCAAAGATGTATGAGAGAATTCAAGAATTCAAACATACAAATTTCATTTTCTTTAAGATCATATTATGAGAAACTTGTTTGGACCAGGATTCTGCAAACTGTAATGGTGGTAAGTGGATATTGAGATTCAAAAAGGTCATTTCAGGTCGTTTTTGGGAAGATTTGGTAAGGGAAAGAAAACATTCATTTTCTAAATTCAATACTATTTAGTTTTCCTCTGATTGATTCGGAAGCCATATTTGTCTAATCATAGTTATCTCAGTTTGTTACTGATTTGTTCCCTCAGCTTGTTCTAATTGATGCATTATTTTGTAATTGTCTTACATTGCTTAAACTTGGTTGTCCAATACAAGAATGAAAAGCACCTCATCTTGGTGAATACTGCTATTACAAGAACCATCTATGCTGTATGAGTATATGCCGATGTTTGTTTAGCAGCGTCAAGACCCCTCTTTTTGGTGTTAACTATCATGGTACTGTCCATTGCATGATAATCCCCAGGTTGCTGAAATCGTTTAATCTGCTGGGGAAATTAAACCAGCATTAAATAATTTGACTAAGTGGTTTCTTATGCAAAAATTTAGTTTGTGTAGCTTCCATTACCATCATTGATACTGTTGTCAAAACCTTCAGTCTGCACATTCCCTTTTTAGGAAAACGTTTGCCACCAGTTTTTCAATGTCTGCATAGCAATAAATAGCAATTTTATGAATTTTTTAACCTTTTTTTAACCTAGTTTAGAAGATATGATAGCATCATGATGAACTGCATTAGAATGGCAATTAGTTCCAATAGGTCGCCTCAGTTATCTTTGCTCAACTACATTTTCTAGATACTCAACTGTTATGGTACTTTTTCCTTTTTTGTGAAAATTATCATAAATTCTTATTCAAAATCAAAATTAGCGAATATGATGTTAGAGACACTGAAGGCATTGAAGTAGTGTTATTTGAATAAACCCTCTTAATTGGAAGTAGGTTCATAATGTGATAGAGCCAAAATTTATAGTGTTGTGTTTCTCGGATTTGATTTCATATTCGAATAAACCTCGGAATTGGTAGTAGGCTTTTTAGCTATGGCCCTACCAAAAGAAAAATTGATATATCATGTTAAAAATGGAAAAAAAGCATTAAAAAAACTCTGAAATAGGATGTAGTTGGCACTAGACCTATGAACAAAATAATAATAATACAAAATAATTTCGTTGTATCTCCATGCTTTGCCTGTTTTGACAAAATGTCTAGTCCCAGCGAGTCAGAATTTCCAGCACCTGGATATTTCTCCTTGTTTCATGAAGTTTCTGAATTTTCCTTCTTGAACTCTTGAACAATAGTTAAAGATGTTATTTGAAGTAGTGTTAGAGACACCGAAGGCATTGAAGTAGTGTTATTGAATAAACCCTCTTAATTGGAAGTAGGTTCATAATGTGATAGAGCCAAAGTTTATAGTGTTGTGTTTCATATTCGAATAAACCTTGTAATTGAAAGTAGGCTTTTTATCTATGGCCCCATCAAAAGAGATATTGATATATCATGTTAAAAAATGAAAAAAAAAACATTAAAAAAAACTCTGAAATAGGCTGTAGTTGGCACTAGACCTATAAAAATAATTTCGTTGTATCTCCATGCTTTACCTGTTTTGACAAAATGTCTAGTCCCAGCTAGTCAGAATTTCCAGAACCTGGATATTTCTCCTTGTTTCATGAAGTTTCTGAATTTTCCTTCTTGAACTCTTGAACAATAGTTAAAGATGTTAGATATTAGTAGTGACTTATTTCTTAATTCTGCTGTCTTCCTTTTCCCATTCATTGATATGTTAGAAAGATTTTCTTTTCTCCAGTTATTGAAGTTGTTTAGATTTTTTAATGTTTTTTTTGTTGGCTCGGGTCCATAGGTATTGTCATTGATCGGCGACCAACTAGAATTCGGAGACAATGTTTGCGGTGTTGTGCTAAGCATTCGTTTCAACGAGGACATCTTAAGTGTTTGGAATCGCAATGCATCTGACCAAAAGGTTTTATTTCTTCACCATATTGGCTCGGCACTTCTTGGTTAGAATTTAATTCAGTGGATGACATACTTTGTGTGCCTAGGCTGTGATGGCTCTGAGGGACACCATCAAGCGACACTTAAAACTGCCCCAGACCTACTTGATGGAGTACAAGCCCCACGACGCTTCACTACGGGACAACTCTTCGTATCGTAACACTTGGTTGAGAGGATAGACATGACCGTCCGCGCCCCAAAGTTTGCTAATTGCTACCTTGCATAACGGTCGAACATTTCTCTTTCAATCTCAAAAAATACTCCAACTAACGATGCTCTTGAATTATGTTTGGTTTGTAGTCTTACTAGCTGACGTTTAAATACTCCGTTATAATTCAAACCGTGGGTTGTTAAATATTTATCAGATGCTGCTACCAAATGATAATTATGGGATCCTCACAAATTTAGTAGTAGAGAAAATGCATGTATCGATAATTATATAACAGAAGAGCCCAATGATGAAAGGCTGCCTTCTTCATCTCGATTTGAATATCTGATAGGAGTATAATTCAAGAGAAGCATCAAATGATGCAAGGTATAGTCGATGAACATGTAAAGGGAAAACACTACTGGAGATCTCAAAATCTTACTTAAAGGCCGAGTGTATTATTCTTCTCTGATGCAGGATACAAAGGACATACAGGAGGTCACCTTAAAACTTGGCAAGGGTGTAGACATTGAGAAGCCACAAGGGGCAAAAAAATCACGCCTCATCCGACCCAACATCATCTGAATCCTCATCATCCACATCCAATTCATAGTATTCTTCACTGTTGTTATCGGCATTGACATCATCTTCGTCGGAATCACTGTACTGCTGCTCAGTATCAATGGCAATCTGATCAGTTTGCCCCTCCTTGGAATTTCCTTCCCCCAACAAATCCTCCTCCTCCAGTACTAGTTTGGAAGTTCCCTTTCCTCGATACAGTAGTCCCGTTCGCATGACATAGTAGAACTTGCTCCGAACAAGTGCAAGAGGGTGCGGCACCACCAGCTTACCCCTGTCGTAGCCCTCCCGGAGAACCACCGTAGAGGTCTTGCACTTGAGGGAAAGATAGAAGATCCCCGGGTAACGGGTAAAGACCCGAGTGAACCTGTAAGGCAGGCCGAGCTCCTCTTGGAGGCTGCGCAGGTAGTTGCGCTTGGTCTTCTTGTGGATGGTGAGGCTGAGGAGTTCGTGGAGGACGCCGACCACATGCTTCTCCATGAGGTCGCTTTCGGGATCGAGTCCAGAGGCGTCCTGGTAGGGAGACACGTACGGGAGACGATGGAAGTCCCCCATCCAAGCCTTGACCTTGTTCATGTAGCCGTAGCTCCGGGGGAATTTCATGGGGAAGGCGAGTGGCGCGGCGGAAGAAGCCGAGGGCCTTTTGAAGTCGTCGTAGGAGGGTTGAGAGAGGACATCGCGATGGCGGAGTTGGAGGGCGGAAACGGCGAGGTGTTCTGGCCAGTCAGTGAGGGAGAGGACGGGAGCACCGTCGGAGTGGCGGCGAGAGAGGCTGAAGAGGTCAGGGCGAGCGGCAGGGAGGGCGGATGAGAAGTTCGGGGGAAGGCCGAGGTCGTAGCGGAGGGAAGCGAGGGCGGCTACTGGAAGAGCGCGGGAGCGGGCCATCATCAGAAGGCGGGCGACGCGATGCGCAGCGTCGTCGGGGAGGGTGGATTCGAATGCAGCCTGCTCGCGGCGGTGGAGGAGGAGGGCTGCTGGGGCGAGGGAGAACACGGGGAGGGAGGGGAAGCGAGGGTGGGGCTGCTCGCTGAAGAGGGTGGGGTAGCGGCGGAGGAAGCGGAGGACGGGGATGGTAAGACCAAGATTTTTCTGGAAGGGGGCGACGGAGCGAGCGGGGAGGAGGCCAGTAGGGGTGGCGGCGATCGCATCCTTGAGGAGGCAGGCCGCCTTGATGTCGGTGTCGCGGTCGATGATGTGGTCGAGGCCGCGATTCTTCACCCACTTGAGCCGCACCTTCTCCAGCCACCGTTGCGGCGTCCATCTCCACCATGGCTGCTGCCGACGACGATGGACACCGAGGGTTTCGATGCCGCCGCCGAGCATCGCTATGAAGTCGATTTGAGACGACGCTCGCTGCGGTGAAGTCGAATTGAGAAGAATCTGCAGCCGTTGGATGGGATTTCCTCACGAATCTTAATCATAATGCATAAACCAACGAATCCAACAGAGAGAGAATATATAGTTACGCTTGAGGCGCTCATCTTAGTCCATGTCAATTTATCTTAGGTCAAGACAAATTAAAAAAATCATACATAATTCCTAGTCATTAGTACTGTGATTATTAAGATGGTCACTAATAAAGAATGATATTGATAATAACAGATCTTTTAGTCCATACAAAAAAGTGAATCAGGGATGGATTACTTGAAATTGTGATCGAATTGTACTCATGATCTGATCATAATTAGTTACGATCTCTCTCTGAGTTCATCGTCCTTTCAGATTATAGTTTGGATCGGGAAATGTGTCGGATTATCCCGGTAGCCTTGTCGCTTGCCCATCATCGACGGCCTCGACCTCCGGTCATCTATCTCAATTTAAACTATAACCTAGAGGACGATGGATCTAGAGAGGGTTCGTATTCAATTGTGACCAGATTGTGATTAGGAATGACAATGGGTCGGATTTAAATACGGTCACGTATTAAACCCGTCTTGTTCGAGATGGATTTAAACCCGGTCAAAAGGGTAGGTTTAGACCTGTTGATCAGATTTAGAAGTTGGTTCGGGACGAATTACGGATTTCAATGAATTTATCCGTGTATAATAATAATAATAATAATAATAATAATAATAATAATATATTTAAATTTTAGCAGATTTGTGGGTCCAACCTGCTCTGAATCCGTAGGTTTTTGAACGAGTTCAGGATAGGGAGGATTGAAAAATAGATGGGATGGATCTGAATTCGGGTTTATTTTTTGTTCTGACGGGACAGATTCTGAGATTGGTAAATCAAGCTCAAATTTGTTTCGTTACCATCACTAATCATGATTAATCATAATTATAAGTAGACCATCATGATCCATTTTTTATGAACCGGTGTTCTGACCTCGGCCTTGATCCACTGCAGGGAGCGTTGGATGCTGCAGTTCTCGCTCCATCCTCTGCGCAGCACTTGGTAGCCATTGCAGCTCATCTTCATGGCTAGAGCTAGCTAGTCGGTAAAAAATGTTTTTATTGTCAGATGGTAAATTATTAAATTAAAATCGAAATTTATTTTTAATTTATCTATTGAGTGAAAGTAGATAACAAACGGTTAAATAACGAATGATGAATTACTTGGATGATTGTTGAATTATCTTGTATGGTTGAGTTTGAGTCCTTGAGTCTAAGTTGGCTGAACTATTGAGTCATCTAAGTACCGAGTTGATTGAGTACCGAGTTTGAGTTGCTTGAGTCACCCAAGTGCCAAGTTGGCCAAGTGTCAAGTTGCCGAGTTTGAGTTGGCCGAGTGCTGATCCCGAGTGGAAGTCGAGTCGCTAAGTTGCAGAGTGTTGAGCTATCTTTGCCAAGCTACATTGGCTGAGTCGGGAAAGAAAGATTGCATTTGACACAGTTTCCTTAAAATAGATTTGTCTCCTTTGACAGTGCTGAGAGGTCACGACGGATATCTGTTTCCCACGATATAACGGAGAAACCACGATCATAATCTAGCACAAATTGTTTGTATTGAACTAAGAAAGTACCTAATTGTTATTACTAGAAGACTATCAATCGAAATGAATCGGCAGAAGAAGAAAGACGCGGGTGGTTCCTCTTATACGAGCTCCATTCCTCTGCTGCATTAAATGATCGATAATGTCCATTAATTGTCTCCCGCCACTCAATCATCAATAGTAACTGTTTCAAATCGACAAGTATAGATTCTTCATTAATCATCGATAAATGTGTCTATTATATTTGAGCAACAATCAAAAAGATTCGGGTGATAAAATATTAGTTCATTCACTTGAATAAATTTTACTCCGACCGGTCCAACAATCTATGCGAGTAAGTCATACTCACACATGAGTCAATTTAGTTAAGTGCAATCAGGGCTCTAAATTTGCACCCCCTACAGGCCCACGAGTGAGAGAGACCATTTCCCCATGTATTTGTTCATAACATTAATGTTTGTGAATCAATATAAACTAACCAATATACTTTGAAACTCTCAATATGAGACTAAAGTCTCATTCACAATAGAGTCTTTTTCCTTTTCATCTCTTGTACATTCACAGATATCCAACAATCCCCCACATGAATGAGAATAGGATATGTGATAGCATTTAACAGTTGAGTCAAAGATAGGTTTTCACCCTTTTAAACTTCCCTTGTGAAGATCTATTTGTTTATTAGCTAACAGTAGATATGATATCTTTAAACTGTTTCGTCTGTGTAAGCATTTGTTATATTTAAGAGATGCCCTAAAGTAATCATCTTAGATATTGTATCATTTATTGGATAAATGAATTTTACTATTTGAATACACATTCCCTATGTGTATGATTGGATTTTAAACTCATTTATTGAATATTCACAATACGATTCATAGTGTGAGAGAAGTTATGATTGGATTATAACTTGTGAGCATCTTTACACGTGTAATTATAAATGTATTGAAATAATCCCTAGTCGATGAATTGATGAGTCCGGACATCATCGATTCTGTGAGACTAGCACGGATTATACTCCTTAGTCTAACCAAGCAGTTGTTCCTCACTAGTTGGATTGGGATATTGAGAGTTAAACATGGATGTTAGTGCAGGTAACTAGTTCATTGGAATGACCTGCTATGAGATTTCATATGATTCTCTACATATATAGATATGTCAATAAAGATCTCATTGCAGCTCGAGTGTAAGTTTCCTTCGACTTGAGGTATTCAAGTCACCTTAGTCATACATCTTAAGCAAACATCTCCGTGGAAGTGTGGACCCAAGATGATTGGGTATAAGTCGAAGTATCAGAAGGTGTTTGGATAGCTAACAAAGGATTCACCACTTCTTACAAGGAGATGTATACCTTATGGTCATTTTAGATATTTAGTCTTTAGTCAAAGCATCACATGTCAAGAGTATTGTACTCTTCGACATATGTACGAGTACTTTGAATCACATGGTTAGGTGTGACATAGTTAGCCTAGTGGGGACTAATACATAGACCATATCCTTAACTAAATGGGTGTAAGATGACTAAAATGAACGAGGTATGACTAACTATAGCTGCTGAAAGGTTTAGAAGTTGTTTTAGAATCAACCATTTAATTTTTCGATCAATTGAGAATCATGATGTACTACTAGAAGTTACTCATGATTGATTCATAATTAACGGTTAATTATAGACGACCAACATAATCAAGAACCTATTGGGTCACATGTACTATGAATTTAATTGAGAGACTTAAAATAAGTTTGAGAATTAGATTCTCAGATCGAGAGAGAGAGTAAGTCTGATTGATCATTGAATCAGATAGAGTAAGTCTGATTGATCATTGAATCAGATTTACTTATTGAACCAATATGGGGAATTAGAAAAAAACCTAATACGATCAGGTTTTACTTTCTCTTTTATCTCCCTCCTTCGTGTGTGCCTATGCCAACAAGAAGTGTCGCCCAAGAAGAATCCGCCGAGGGTGGACGCCAACGCCGCGGACCAAGAAGTCTCCCTGCAGTGAATACTCCAATGTGAACACTTGCTTCCGAATTGCTTTCCTCTATGCGCCGCTGGTTGTTGAGTTGTCGGTGTGTCAAACAGCACACGTTGCGGTAAGCAACGTGTTGCTTTGAGTTGCCATGAGAAATAACTCAACGTGAGAAGCAATTCATGTTGCTTTGTTGTCAACATGAGAAGCAATTCAACATGAGAAGAAAATCATGTTGCTCAGTTGTCAACATGAGAAGCAATTCATATTGCTCTGTTGTTAACATGAGAAGCAACTCACGTTGGTCGTGAGTTTGTGAGTTGATCTCACTGTTAGTATGTATATTAAAAGTTTAGATTTTATAAATATTTATTTTTGAAATAAAAGAATCACATTGGTCAAATATCTATATTTATTTGTTAAGTGTAGTTGTTCAATTAATTTATATTATAGATAATATAGTTGGTGGTGTCACACACAGAAGATTATGTTATCGGATCTTTATAAATTATAAACAGTAGCTCACGACTAAGATGGAAAGGAACAAACCATTGGAATAGTCGTAGTGTAATTAGGTATTAGTTTATCTTGACTAATAAATTATACTAGTACACTCTAAGTGTATTGAGTAGGACTATTTTAGGTAAGTTCTTTTTATACTGACTTAATAAAAGAACTAGACCTTAGTTATTATGGAAGTGTGTGCTCTTAATCCTAATATAATAACAAACATATATATTTAGTATTTATTTCTTTAACTTATCAAAGGGTAAGATTTAGCTCGATAAATCAATAGGGCCGATAAGTTGGGAAATAATATTACTTATAGTGTGTGTTGTTGATTATAGAAGGAAATTGTGTCCTAGTAATCTAGGTTGAGAATGTTCCCAAGAGGAGCTCATAAGGATTGTTATGTTAAACCCTGCAGGTGGACTTAGTCCGACATGACAATGAGGTTGAGTGGTACTACTCTTGGACTAAGACATTAATTAAAGTGAGTTGTCAGTAACTCAATTAAATTAATGGGCATTCGATATCTTAAACATAGGGAAACTAACACACTCATGATAAGAAGAAGCCCATAATATAATTTGGGATTGGTGTGGTAGTACAATAATAACTCTCTAGTGGAATGAGTTATTATTGATGAACTTGAGTTGTGTGTTCGGGGCGAACACGGGATACTCAAGCTCATCGAAAGGCCAAAACCAATTTCTCTTCTAGGTCCCTGTCGTAGCCTCAATAAAGCCTTAAATCCGCTCATGAAAAGCCCATCTTGGTGTCCAAGAAAGGGGCGGGCCATGGCTTGGTGGGTCGGCCATAATCTCCTTGAGATGGCCGGCCACAAACAATTTAAAGGGTGTCAGCCACATAATTCAAATTAGGAGGGGTGTTTTGAATTTTTAAAATCTTCTCTTTGTAGATATCTACTAGTTTTAAAAGAGAGATTTTAAAATTATAAAACTTTTCTTATTTGAATTAGGCCACATGGTTTAAAAGGGAGTTTTAAAAGTTTTTAAAACTTTCCTTATTTAACCATCCTCATGGTTTTTTAAAAGAGAGTTTTAAATTTAAAACTTATTTTTTTTGTAACCATGTTAAAAAAGGAAATTTTAGAAGAGAAGTTTTAAATTTTAAAACTTGGTTTTAATTTTTAAAACTTGGTTTTTAATTTTTAAAACTTTCCTTTTTTAACATCCACTTTAGGAAATTAAAAGAGAACTTGTAAAATTTTATAAAGAGTTTTACTTCTTTGCTTATAAAATTTTTACAAGATAATTTTTCCTTCTTTTAAGGGGTCGGCCACCCTTGCTTGGTGCCCAAGCAAGGGGTCGGCCAATCAATCATCTAATCAATGATTGAATCAATCAATTAAAGGAGAAAAGGAAAAATTAAAAGGGAAAAGGAAAAATAAGAGGAATATTTTATTTTTTGTAAAAAATCTTTCCTTATTTGCCTTGGGCAAGTAATATAAAAGAACGGGAGGAGAAGTCTCATGGTACATCAATTCTTATTCTCTTGTTGGTGCTCTCTATTGTGGTCGACCCTCTCTCCCTTCCCTTTCCCCTTGCTCTCTTTGGTTCCTTGGTGGTGGTGGTGGCCGAATTCTAGAGAAGGAGGAAGAAGGCTCTTGGGTGGTGTTCATCTTGGAGGATCGTCGCCCACACAACGTCCAAGGCGAGGCGAGGAATACGGCAGAAGATCTTGAGGTTATTAGCATACAAGGAAAAAGTATAACTAGTAATTGTTTTTCGTATCATGCTAGTTATTTTTCTTTGTATGAATTCCAAACACAAGAGACATTAGATTTTAGTTTTTCGAATTTGTTATTCGAGTTTGTGTTTTTTGTTTTTCGAATTTGTGATTCGATTGTTTCTTTTGGTTAAACCTAGAGTTATATAAGGAAATTAAATATTAGTTTTCTTTAAAAGGCTTTGTCTAGGCAGTGGTGGATGATCCTATACTCAAAAAGGACTAGTGCCTCGCCATGCAGTCCTGGAAGCCAATTTTGAAATTAATATTTAATTGAATTTATAACGTAGGTAGATTTGGATCAATAGTGTTAAGTTATGCTTGCGATCCAAGTCTCAACCATTAAGAACAGATAAGTTAAATTTGGAATCAATAATGTAAAGTTCCATTTGTGATTCCTAATTTAACTTCTAAAGAACACAATAGGTTATTAGGAAAGGTTCGACACTTGTACAAAATTTTTATACAGTGGAACTTGTACGATCTTCCTAGGACTAACCAACAATTAGTATCAGAGCTAGGGTTTACCTCTGTGTATTTTGGTTTTCAAATAGATTATGTACATGTCATACATAATTTAGGCAGGATAATAGTAGGATGTGCTAACTTTGTGGTTGTAGGCTCCAACTATTATGACATATAGATATTGTGTGTGATTGGACCCTTGGACATGTCAAGGATATTATTTTGTGTGTGCATGATTGTATATAACTAATACAGCGGGAGCTATATTAGCCCTAGGTTTTTAGAATTTTATTTTCGATCTAGATTACATGTACATTCCTTTGTGGAATATAGGATCGATATATGTAAAAATTCTATTTTTGTCGTGGATCGTATCTTTACGAGGCGTGGTGCTATCACAGGACCAGAGGCGCAGCGGAAAAGGGAAGCTCGATAGACCCGACGGCATGAACCTGAGGGCTGGCAGCATGCGAAGGACAGTGATGGAAGAAGCCATAATAGTTGGAAAATTAATTTCCATATTTATTGCTTTTATTTACTGTGATGTGTGTGTGCATGTGATGTATGCTAGCATAGGTTAAAATTCCTCACCTTAAATAACTAAGTGGGAGAGGGATTTTTAAATAAATTCCACGATCTCTATTACTGGTTTGTAAGTGATGCAACAAGCTTGCGTGTTGGCTCTGAGTGCCTCCCTCCACAACGGATGGGTTTGTTGCGGATCACTAGATCAAACTTCCTTTATGGATGGTTATAGGAAATTATTTAGGAGCGTGTGATCTTCTCCAACTGAAGGGGCACAATCATATTTAATGGACTAAGTATCAAGTAATGGTATACACTTAGACACATTCAATAGTATCCTCCCCAACGGAGTCGCTGTTATTGTTTTGTGTGACCAAAGGAAAACTAACTATTAATTTTATTGTCATAAAGTTAGGATGACAAGATAATAAAATTAATGGGTAAACCTTCCTCCTATAAATGTTGAATTTGTATACATCCACACTAACGTTGCATGCAAAATTCACGGTGTTTTGAGGTGTTGGTTAATTTAAAATAGTATTGTTTGAGAAATCAATATTATTCTAAATTTAGAGTCTTGACCAAAGTTTATTTTGTGATTCTTATGATGACTTTCAACCCACTGGCCATTATACTGAAAGAGAATAGACTTACTGGTCCCAACTACATAGATTGGAAAAGAAACCTGGACATTGTCTTAACTGCTGAAAGCTATAAGTTTGTACTGTCAGAGGTATGCCCAGATACACCTAACAATGATTCTACCCCAGAGGAGATTGAATATCATAAAAAATAGGTAAAAGCAGAGGAGATGGCGCGATGTTACATTTTGGCTTCAATGTCAAATGTATTGTAACATCAGCATCAAGATTTACCAACTACTTATGATATAATGAACAATTTCAAAGAACTCTTTGGACACCAGAGTCGGACTGCTAGGCAAGAGGCAATGAGAAAGTTAATGACAACCACCATGTTAGAGGGGACACCCGTAATGGATCATATCCTCGAGATGATGGTTTATCTGAACGAAATACAAGTCCTTGGAGGTGAAATCAATGGGGAAACCCAAGTCGATATTATTCTCCAAACGCTACCGAGAAGTTTTGAGCAGTTTCGCCTGATCTATAACATGAACAAAAGGAAGTATACGTTGGCGAAACTTCTGACAGAACTACAGGCAACAGAAGATATATTTCATCACAGTTCTCAGATTCACTATGATGAAAATGGTTCTACTTCTAAGTCGAAAGGCAAGAAGAAGAAGAAACAGGTTGTTTCAGCAAAATGGTTCCAAAACACATGGTCGCACGATCCGTTAGGATTACTCCAACAATATCTCCCTTTTTGATGTTTGGCAATATGTTTAAGTTAGAAAAAACATAATAGCAAAACAATATGCTAAAAACAATGGACTTATAATAGCAAGGCTACACACTTGGACTTACATCGCCGAATGGACTTATGTTGCCAAGGCTACACACTTGGACTTACACTGCCAAATGGACTTATATTACTAAGGCTATACATTTAGACTTACACCGTCAAATGAACTTACGTTGCCAAGGTTACACACCTGGACTTACATCGTTGAATGGACTTACGTTGCCAAGGCTACACACTTGGACTTACACAGCCGAATAGAAAATGCAAGCATGCATTGAAACCTATCACAAGGCTCCCCCTACGCAAAGACACTCAAGGTTTTCCTAACTAAACCTTACTTCTCCCCCTTTGCCTAACATCCAAAAAGCTTTCCAACAATATCTCAATTATCAAAAACTTATCATCCAAACTAACCCTAAGCTCGTGTATTTATCCCTCTAGGATCTCATACACATATACGAGCTGACCCGATCAAAATCCAGTGTTAAACACAATTTCAGGTTGGTATCAGTCGATTGCCACAAGTATTAGTCGATCACTCCTATTGAATTCAACACACAAAACCATTATGTGTTCGAAATATACTGTTACCAGTCGACTGGTAACTATACTAGTTGATTGACACACAAATTCCAACCTATCCTATATTTCCGACTCGATTTCAAAAATGCACCAATAATTCCACAGACATCCAAAAATCTCCAAATTTGTGGAGAGCTCTGTTTTACCCATGTCTACTTGGGAAAAATATATTACAAAATGTATCTATCACTGATCCCAGATTGACATAAAATCCAAAACTAGCTAAATGGTTCAATTGAACCTTGACCTAAAGTCCTAGTTTTGACTTTCTCTTGATGTATTTGCTCATACTAACCCACAATGCATCCCTAGCATTGGTTGATATGACATCTATAAATTTAAAACTAATTATCATGCAATATGACCCTAATATCATATTTCCTTACATGAAATACAACCCATATGTGCCAATTCCCTAAGGTTGAGACTCAAATCCATCTCCAAACCTTTTGGCACATTTCATGATCCAATTTAGACTCCCAAGTAAAACCCACTTGAGATCCATTTGTCATGGGTCCTAACTTGACTCTTTGAGCTCCTCCTAGAGCTCTTAACTTTAGTCACCTCCCTAGGTGACTTATCTATAATTGCTAGGCTACATCGGTGCACCTCCGGTGACACTTGGCTTACAAACCTAACCTTCTTAACCTTGGACACCTTGTCCTTGGTTAATTTATTCTTACGATGAAATGACTTTACCTTGTCATTTATTGACTTCTCCTTCCTATAGTCATATACAATCCTAGCATAAGACTTTCCCTTATCATTGAACACATTAGATCGGTATCCTAAACTCAATCTATCATTGTTGGGTCTTTGGCTACCTAACACCATACTTAACCCTCTAGATCCAACCATGAATCTAGCTAGGGTTTTCTCCAAACTATCAAACTTTGCCTTCAAAGCTTGATTTTCCCTTTCTAGGTTCCTAAATCTAGAATCAACATGTCCACCATGGATATTCCTAGACCTACCCATTTTTCTAGACATATGTCTCCCCTTCTTGGAATTAATGCCTTGGGTCTCCTTAGGTCTACCATTTCTAGAGTTATCATGAATGGATTTTCTAGGGTTATGATCAACATTTATCCTACTCCTATCATGATATTTGAAACCAAAGTTATGCATGGGTAAATAATAACAATTATTTCTAGCATGCATGGGAACATAAGAATTTAAATTTGAATTATACTTTAAGTTAGGGTATACCTCCCTTACCCTTGAAGCTCCCTCTCGACTCGAGCTCCTCTTCTTCTTCTCCCACTTCTTTAAATGTGCAAGCTTCTTGATCTCCCTCTTCTTAGGACATCTGGTGTGGTAGTGGCCCCCCTTCTCCCCACACGTGAAGCATCTAATGCATATTCTCTTCCTTTGGGCTTCTTCATTCCTACAACCCTTGTTAGTTTTTAAATTAATTTGAATAAGTTTAGGATTTACCTTCTTTTTACCCATTGGATACCTACTCTTGTAGTTCCCTTCTCATTGCACCCGAAGCAAATTATGTGGTCTTTTGACTTCACTTCGGTGGAGGTGCTTGATAGGTTGACCAATTCCAAGACCTCTTCTTCATCCTCTTCACTTGTCTTGGATTCTTCTTCAATCCTTGAAGATGTAGATGATGCCTCATCTTCCTCATCCACACTTGTAGATGGCCTTTCTTCATCCTTCTCCTCCTCGGAAGTTGAGCATGAATCGACTTCCAATTGCTCCTCCTCTACTTGAGCCACTTCTTCCTTTTCTTCGGATTTTCTTTCTTCTTGTGCAGGCATGAGTTCTTCTCCTAGAACCATCTGTTGGTGCGGATAGCATTAACGGTCTAACTCAGGTTTTGATGAATGACAAATCAGGTTAAGTTAGTTTGTTGTTGTCTAACACTTTGATCGAGTGTGCAGGAGAAGTCCAGACAGGTCGACGGGCTGACCGGATGTCTGGCACGAAGCCCAGCTAGGTCGACGGGCTGACCGGATAGCTGACACGAAGTCTAAGCGGGTCAACGGGCTGACCGGACGCTTAGGCACGAAGTCCAGCTAGGTCGACGGGTTGACCGAATAGCTGGCACGAAGTCCAGACGGGTCGACGGGCTGACCGGACATCTAGCAGGTAAGTAAGGTAAGTCACTAGAGGGGAGTGACTGCGAGGACGCGTTCCCGGGAAGGGAACATTAGGCATCGATCCGGCTTAGATCCATTTCGGATATCTAAGTCGAGATCGTGACTAGATTCCGGTCTCGGAAAAACGGAATCTAAGTCATACTCTTTTCTATTAAATTATATTACTTTGTTGAACTTTAATTGTGCTAACAATCTGTTTTACAGGATATATATATTTGCCTCGGACTAACTCTATTTTGCAGGAGAAGGAGTTTCTGGAAATAGGAGGTCCTGGCACCCGGAAGGGATCCGGGCGCCTGGAGGTCCAGGCGCCGGAAAGGGATCCGGGCGCCCGGAAGCAAATATTATCCATGCCGAGTCGTCGCCACGTGGAGTTCGCTAATTAGACTTGCCACGTCGCACCAGGGCACCCGGAAGGGATCCAGGCGCCCGGAGCAACATATAAAAGAAGCCCCAGGGATGGAGCTTCAACATCAATTCAGAACTCTTAGATTGCTTGCTTTGCTGCTCTGCGCTCCAACGACTCTAACGAAGCTCTGACAATGCGCTCTTGTCCTTGTAGTTTTCCTTCTGTCGGTATAGCTTTGTTTTACTTTTTATTAGCATTTCTTCTACTGTCTTTGTAATTATTATTTCGGATTGCTAGTAAATTGTTCAACGAAAGTACTCACGGAGTACGGGCCTTCGAGTAGGAGTCGTCACAGGCTCCGAACGAAGTAAAAACACTGTGTTCATTTGTCTATTGTTTTTAATTCCGCCGCACTTACACTCGTTATTTTTCGAATCGATATTCACCCCCCTATCGAATTCTCACGATCCAACAAGTGGTATCAGAGCAGGTACCGCTCTGATTTGGTGCAACCACCAATCAGACAGGGGGTGAAATATTAACTTTTATTTTTCGGTTTTCAGTTTTACGCTTAATTCCAATCTGGTATTATTACCTGTTTTGGAAATTTTTTTCGTTGCAATTAAAATCTAAATTGGTGCAACACCAATTTAGATACTTCTATTATTTTTTTCCCGCACTGCTAATTCAAGACCAAGTCTTGGGATATTTTTTTTTTGTCATTGTTTACTTGTGTGCAGGATGTCTCAACTAGAAGGCTTCAGCACAGTACGTCCTCCCCTATTCAACGGGGATGACTTCTCGTACTGGAAGAAAAGAATGGAGGTGTACCTAAAGACAGACTACGATCAATGGTTCAGCGTCATAAAGGCCTACCGAGCTCCAGTCGACAACTCCGGAAATCCACTAGACCCGGAACAGTGGACTCCGGACATGAGGAAAAAGGCGTCAACGGAAAACAAAGCAATCAACACGCTACACTGCGGTCTAACACGAGAAGAGCTGAACCGGGTCAGACCGCATCAGAACGCTAAAGAATTATGGGACAAACTGATCGAGCTGCACGAAGGAACGAGCGACGCAAAGGTAACAAAAAGAGACTTATTTTTAAATAAAATATTTAATATAAAAATGCAGGAAGGGGAAACGGCAAGTCAACTGCACGCGAGGATCAAGGACATCCTCAACGGACTCCACGCAATAGGCCACCAGATGGAAAACAGAGACTTAATAAGGTACACACTAAATGCTTTTCCACGTAATAGTTTGTGGGCATCGATTGTAGATGCCTACAAAATTTCTAAAAATTTATCTAAATTACAGTTAGACGAGCTCTTTTGCGAGTTAGAACTGCATGAACAAACTAATGCTGGAGCCGAGAAAGGTGTTGCTTTATTTGCAGGCTCCTCCAAAGAAAAGAAGAGTAAGTCTGAATCTGAAGAAGATTCCGATCAAGATTCCGAAGACGAAGAATACCTGGTGAACCTGGTAAGAAAAATGTTCACCAGGAGAAAAAGGAGCTTCAGCAAGAAGGACCTTCAAAAGATCAGTTCTCCCACGGAACAAAAGAACGTGACTTGCTTCGGATGCAACAAAAAGGGGCATTACAAGAATGAATGCCCAAGACTGAAGCTCGACAAACCGAAGCCGACCAAAAAGAAGGCCCTCAAAGCAACGTGGGACGACTCCTCCTCGGACGAATCGGAGGTAGAAGAGCAGAAGCACCAGAGCCACCTCGCGTTGATGGCCCGCGAAGCTGAAACGGAAGACGAATCGGGAGATGAATCGGAAGATGGGTCCGAACCCGAATCGAGCCACGAGTCCGTACTCGTTTTCGAAGGCCCGGATGAGGTATATTTCAATTTAAACAATTTTTTTTTTAAAATTATTTCCTGCTTAAATAGTAAATTGGTTAAAATAGAAAATGAAAACAAATCACTCCTTGAGAAAAATCAAGACCTCAAGGAACAAATCAAAAATTCAAATCCAACTCAAGATCTAACACTTGAGGAGAATTCATCATTAAAATCATAAATTAATAAGTTAAAAGAAATGCTAAAAAAATTTACTACAAGATCAAAAAATCTAGACTTAATCATGAATAATCAAAAGGCGTGTTATAATAAAACCGGACTCGGATACAAGTCGAACTCAAATAAAACTTTTAAATCATTAATAACTCAATACAAATCAACTAATCAAGCTTGGGTTCCGAAAGCATGTTTGACCACGCAAGTAGGACTTAATCAATATTATATACCTAAAGAAAAAATATATTATATAAACTCGAATAAACTAAATCAAAAACCAAAATACAAACCTAAATAAAAAAATTCAAAATTTAAACATTTTAAAACTCAAAAAAATATAAATTATCACGAAGTTAATTGTAACTATAAAAGAAATAGAAACAAACCTAAAACAAAAATTTAAATTAAAGGTCAATAATTCAAGGGGAGGCTCCAGAATAGCTGGCACTGTAACGACCCAATTTTTCCCTATTTCAAGTTCTAAAAGTCCATAAAAATATTTGAAAATACTTTTAAAATATTCTAGAGATTTTTAGAAATTTTTAGAGTATTTTTACGTAATTTTTGGAGGTCGTTTAGTATGTTTACAAAAAGAAAGAAGTTTTGACCAAAAAATCGTTAAAGGTGAGACTCGAACCCAAGACCTCCGGCCGAACCCGACCTAACCGGACACAGCCAACCAACTGGGCTGCGCACGCTTTGTTAACTAAGTATGAGGAGAAATAGGTTTAAGGTATAGTATAATGGAAATCCTAGTTTAAGAAGATCAAAATTTTCCCGAATCCGGAAAATCTCATTTCTTCTCCTCCTCGCGTGCGCCGTTTCTTCTCAGGCGAAACCGAAGAAACCCTAGTTTCTTCTCTGGCGGTCGGCGGAGGGTTGTCTCTGAGAATCCTTCACATTCTCGTGATCTTCTCGACGTGGAGAGCACGTAGACGCGAAGAAGGTGCTGCGATTTAGAGTCTCGTCGGAACCCTAGAAGCCTCTTCTCTTCTCGGTTGTAAATCCAAGCAAATCCCAGTAAGTACTACTCACCTGTGGTAGGAGTAGTTCCGAAATTTTGCTTCCTTCTTTTCCTTGCCGAGCGTGAACAGATTCTCATTGACTCGTTTAAGCATTACGGTTGGGTTTTCTTTGCTAAGCACAACATGTTTAAGAAGTATTTGTTTTTAGGTTGTGACCTTGATGATCATGCTCTATTTCGTGTAGAGTGTTATGGTTTCAAATTTTTTACAGTTTAAGTTTTACAATCCATGTAAAGCTTCGTGTAGAGCATGAGGAATTGTTCCTCAGGCTTGCACTTAGTATTTTAGTTGGCATGTTCGGGTTGTATGGAAGCTAGCATTGTTCTTCTTGTTTCCTTCTGTTGTCGTGGCACATTACGTGAAGAGAAATTGTGGCTTGGGTTTACAGTAGAAGCTCTTTACAGTGACCATTAGGAATTGGTTGATCTATGCTATTAACTGGACATGAACAACATATGCTTTAGTATATCATGTGTTAACTTTTGATTACAGCAGAAATCATCCTTTCCTTATGTTTTTGCTTTGTTGGAAATAACTTAGGAGTGTAGACCTATTAAGTGCAGATTTCATATATCGGGCAGTACTCTATTCCTTTAGAATTTGTTTCATGTCAAGTTTAGTTTTAGTTTAACATGAACAACCTTGTTTTTATGATTTGGAGTTAGCTTGTTGTGCTATTTTTCTAGCATTCTAGTATTTGGTTGCTTGGCATTTCAGTTGCTTAGTTCCTTAGCATTTCAATCCGAAATTCAGAATTTCACGCCTTTGTTTTTAAGCATGAAAGTTTCATAAGTAAGCTTGAGTAATTTCTTATCCAAGGACAACCTTTATTTAAAGCATGTAAGGTTAGTTTATTTGTTTTCTTGAACATGAGCAGCTATTAAGTTTATCTTGTAGTTTGATTTGCTTGCTTTATTTTTATAGCATGCTCAGTTAGTTGCAATTCTCTACTTGTTAGATACACTTGCAGTATTCGAATAGCATGAGCAGTATCGAATTATAATTCAGTTTCTAGTTTCCTATTTTGATACATATGCATATATATGCGTTAGATAGCTTTTAATAGCTCTTTAATCTGAAGCATGTAGTTAGTTGTTTTTGCTATTTTAATAAGATGAATAGCCATGTATTTTAGTGAAATAATTATGTGCCCTATTAAACCTTTTGAGGATTATGGGTAACTACAAGTAAGAAAAAGACCAAGGTCTAGTTAGAAAAGATAACAAGTAAATTAAAGTAAGAGGCTAGTACCCGACTTCCGAGGTTGTCGTTAAACAAATCCAGGTGACCAATTCCGAGGTCTTGGCCTTGGTAAGACCGAGGTCTTTATCCTCATAGGACTGGAGGCTCGCTACCTCAGTCACTATTAGAGAGCGCGCATAAGATGGTACTAAGCCTGGGCCCAAGAAAGAAAGAGAAGAAGAAAGAAAGAAAAAAAAAGAAGAAGAAAGAAAAAGAAAAAGAAGAAGAAAGAAAAGTAAAAGTAAAAGAAATTAAAAGATTAATTTCAAGTATAAAGCTATAAGTAAATGAAACAAGTACCACCTATGTTTAGAATCAATAGAAGTTTAGTTCCTTTAATTCTAAGCATACAACATGAGTTTCATTACTTTTCTTATCAGTTTAGTGAGCATGTTTAGTTTTATTTCCAATATTCAGCTTTATTCTGGTATATCATGAGTATGCAGTTTATTTGAGTACTTTGCTATTAGATGAGTACATGTAGCTTTTCTTATAACATTTCAGTTTCAGTATTGTTTGCATTTTTATGCACTTCGAGTTTTTGTGAGATAGTTTAGTACTTACTAAGTGTTTCGCTTATAGATTTCTTTTTCCTCCTACTGCAGATAAAGGAAAAGCTAAAGTATGAAAGGAAGGCGACAAGGTGGTGATGATGAAGGTGTGTGATGGCTGGACTATGGGGAGATCAAGAGTTTGTTAAGGAATTATCAAGACTTTCCTATTTAGAGTTCTTTTAGTTTAAATACTATTATGAAGTTGGGATTGTAATTGAGTTTATTCCGTACTTGTAGCTTGATATGTCCTATTGTTGGAGTTAGATATTTGTTTACTATTGCTAGAATAGTTTTCTTTTACTTACTGTGTTATTATTACTGCGTGGGTGTGGAAAAATATGTTCCAGCCGCCTGTGGCTGTGTATATAGTGTTTGTATTGTTGATTTGGTCACCGGTACAGGGGAGACTTTACTGAAATTTTTCGGTAGGAATTCCTCTAGGGTCGTGATAAATTTAAGTGTCGCTAATAATAGCATAAGTGACACTAGTGAGTAGAGTAGTAGTTAGGTAATGGTCACCCTTAGAGAGTAGTAGTAAGAAGGGTGGTTGTTACCGGCACCTCCAAAACTAACTTACCCGATAGGGTAACCCAAATAAACTAACCCGGTAGGGTAATTAGGATTAGTTAAAAAGGGACTCAGTTTAACTTGAATCATGGTGCTGGTGAAGTTTTTTGATGATAGTTCGTTGGGGAAGCTTGGGCATTGCATGTCTAGAAAGATATGGCTTCAATCTGGTGCATTTGGCCAAGTGGAACCGACCGAAGCTACCTTTAAATGGATCCTAACTAGTTAGACCAAGGTTTAGTACTAAGCTCCGTGGATAGGACTATTCGGAAAACCTCGAATGGTTGGTTACTTCTAATGACGTCCAAGTGACTCACCAAGCTTAGAAGTTTATCCGAAGAATGCTTATTTGTTGAGACCAAAGCTAAACTTGAATCTAACACAAGTTAAACCAAACTCTATAATTAAATCTAATTCATCTCACAAAATTATAGGATTCCCTGATTGAAAACTTAGATCGGGTGAGATGACTAAGGATCAAAATTAAATTTCGAATTAAGTTAATTAAATTAAATTTCGAATTAAGTTAATTTAATTTTTAAAAGTTAATTTAATTTTTAAAGTTAAAAATAAATTAATCGTAATTCATTTTAGTTATTTAATTCGAAATTTGATTAATTCAAAATTTAACTAACTTTAAAAAATTATTTTAAAAATAAAATTTTAAAATTATTTTAAAAATTATTAAATTAACTTTAAAAAAAAATATTTTAAAAATTAACTTTAAAAATTGTTTTAAAAATTATTAAATTAACTTTAAAAAATTATTTTAAAAATTAACTTAACTTTAAAATTTATTTTAAAAATTATTAAATTAACTTTAAAAAATTATTTTAAAAATTAAATTAACTTTAAAAATTATTTTAAAAATTATTAAATTAACTTTAAAAAATTATTTTAAAAATTAACTTTAAAAATTATTTTAAAAATATTAAATTAACTTTTAAAAAAATTATTTTAGAAATTAACTTTAAAAATTATTTTAAAAATTATTAAATTAACTTTAAAAAATTATTTTAAAAATTAACTTTAAAAATTAACTTAAAAAAATTATTTTAAAAATTAACTTTAAAAATTATTAAATTAACTTTAAAAAAAATTATTTAAAAAAAATTTAACTTAACTTTAAAAAATTATTTTAAAAATTAAATTAATTTAAAAAAATTATTTTAAAAATTAAATTAACTTTAGAAAATTATTTTTTAAATTAACTTTAAAAATTATTTTAAAAATTAAATTAACTTTAAAAATTATTTTAAATTGTAACTTAAAAAATTATTTTAAAATTTAACTTTAAAAGTTTATTTTAAAATTAAAATTTTAAAAATATAACTTTAAAAATTATTTTAAAAATTTAACTTTAAAAATTTATTTAAAAAAAAATTTTAACTTTAAAAATTTTAACTTTAAAAATTATTTTAAAATGTAACTTTAAAAATTTATTTATTTTAACTTTAAAAATTATTTTAAAATTTAACTTTAAAAATTATTTCAAAAAAAAAATAAAAAAAATATATAATCTTAAAAGACTAACCTTAATTCCTACTCATTGTAGGAAATCAAGTGGATTTTGGACAGTGGTTGCTCCAAACACATGACTGGAGATCACACCAAGTTCACTCAACTCACTTACAAAAGCTTAGGAACAGTTGCCTTTGGAAACAACGACAAACTCAAGGTAATTGGTATAGTTAATATTGAATTAAAAATAGATTTCATAATTACAAATGTTCTACTTGTCGAGAATTTTAAATACAATCTCCTGAGTATAAGTCAATTGTGTGATACTAAGTATAAGGTTAAATTTCTATCCACAGAGTGTTTAATCAAACATCTAGATAATCCTACTATAAGCCTAAAAGGTTTTAGAAAAGACAACATCTATGCTATCAACTTAACCACTTCTTCAATTAAGTATTATTTAACACAAAAAGAAGAAACTTGGTTATGACATAGGAGAATGTCTCACACCAACTTTAGAAATATAAGCAAATTAAATGGACTAGTGAGAGGCTTACCAAAATTACCTAACCTAGATTCAACCATATGTAATGCTTATCAACAAGGTAAACAAACAAAATCCACTCACAAACCAACCAATCAGCCACAAACCAACTCAATATTAGAACTTCTACATTTAGACCTTTTTGACTCCCATGGAGTCAAATCCATAAATGGAAACTTATATTGTTTAGTAATAATAGATGATTATTCTAGGTTTACTTGGGTAAAATTCTTAAAACATAAAGACGAAACTTTTGAAATCTTTACAAACTTTTGCAAACAAATTGAAAACGAAAAAAAAATCTTAAAATTAAAAGAATTAGGAGTGACAACGGGGGAGAATTTAAAAATCATAATTTTAACAAATTCTGTCTTGAAAATGACTACTATCACGAATTTTCGTGTCCTAAAACCCCCCAACAAAATGGAATTGTAGAAAGAAAAAATAGAACCTTACTGGAAGCCTCTAGAACTATGTTAAATGAATATAATTTACATAAATATTTTTGGGCAGAAGCTGTTAGTACAGCCTGTTATGTGCAAAATAGAACAACATTAAATAAAAGACATAATAAAACCTTCTTTGAAATATTTTATAACAAACAACCCAACATAAAATATTTTAAAGTATTTGGGTGTCCAACCTTCATCTTAAATACTAGAGAACACTTAGGAAAATTTACCTCTAAAGTAGAAAATGGAATTTTTGTAGGATATTCTCTAAACAGTAGGGGTTACAGAATATATAATAAAATTACATTAAAAATCGAGGAAACCACAAATGTAAAATTTGAAGAAATCCAAGGACAAACTCAACTTCAACCTATTGAAAATAATAATTCTGAAGAAACCAATCAATCCCTAGACTATGAAGAAGATGAACACACTCAAGAAAATCAACCCCCTAGAACTATAAGAGTCAACCCTAACCATCCAACTGATCAAATAATTGGTGACCCAGACCTAAGGGTTCAGACCAGATCATCCTTTAGGAACCTAAGTCAAATTTTCCTGATTTCAAAAATTGAACCCAAAACTGTAGCTGAATCCCTACTTGATCCAGATTGGATCATCGCTATGCAAGAAGAACTAGCTTAATTTGAGCGTAATGAAGTTTGGGATCTAGTACCACCACCTAAAGATAAGAAAATAATAAGAAACAAAATGAGTATTTAGAAACAAATTAAGTAAAACTGGGGAAATTACTAGGAATAAGGCTAGGCTAGTTGCCAAAGGGTTCAGTCAAGTTGAAGGACTTGACTGCGATGAGACCTATGCCCCAGTAGCCAGATTAGAATCCATTAGAATGTTACTAAGTTATGCAGCCCATAAGGGATTCAAACTATATCAAATGGATGTTAAGTCAGCTTTTCTCAATGGATTAATAAAAGAAGAAGTTTATGTAGGTCAGCCTCCTGGGTTTGAAAATCTAGAGCACCCTGATTATGTCTTTAAGTTAAAGAAAGAATTATATGGACTTAAACAAGCACCCAGGGCATGGTATAAAAGGCTAACATCTTACTTAACATCCAAAGGATTCAACCAAGGTCAAATTGACCCAACCTTGTTTGTTAAATTACTAAATAATGACATATTTATAGCACAAATATATGTAGATGATATAATATTTGGTTCAACTAACTCAGACTTTTTAGAAGAATTTATTAACCTAATGGAACAAGAATTTGAAATGAGCTTAGTAGGAAAATTGACCTATTTCCTAGGATTACAAATCAAACAAACAAATAAAGGAAATTACATCTACAACTGAGTCAGAATACATAGCCATAGGAGAATGTGTAGCCCAATTATTATGGATGATGCACACCTTAAAAGATTTCAACTTAAAAATCACAAATGTAAAAGTTTTAATTGACAATATTATCTCAATCAATTTAACAAAAAATCCAGTGCATCATTCAAGAACCAAACACATTGAAATCATGCACCACTTTATCAGGGATCATGTTACTAAGGGTGACATTGAGCTCAAATACATTGAGTCCAAGTCAAACTTGGCTGACATATTCACCAAACCACTCCCTGAAAGTGAATTTAGCAATTTGCGTAGAAAACTAGGAATGTGCCTAATAGACTAGGATTTTCAAAATTTCAAAAATGATTGTTCTCAAATTATAGGTTAAACATGTTTCATTTTCAAAACTTTCCTATTTTTAGATTTTTAAAAATACTTTTAGCCTTAGACTAGTTCAAAATCCTTAGAAAGCATGTACTCATAGGACTAATTTTTGAGCATCTCACCAAAACCCTAGGCTTACCTTGCTTGTGTTTGACGAACATAGAAAGGGGTGAGATGCATAGGCCACTTGCCTAAGACTTAAGATGTTTATTTCAGTGCATCAATATAAGTCTGGGCGTTAAATACAAAATATACATTAATCAAGTTAAGTTTGAACCTAACTTGACTAACCAAGTGAAAGCTGCTATCTTTTGATAGTCAGTCAGTAACTAACTGGTTAGACATTTGATTTAATGTCAGGTTCAGGGGGAGAAATAAAACTAATTCAGTTTTTCAAATTGAATTTTAAACTTAATTTTGAAAATCAAAATTTAAAAATCAATCTTCAAAATCAACTTGTTTAAAATTGTGGATTTTTTTTTAAAATCAACTCAAAATTGTTTGTTTTAAATCACAAACTTTTTATCCTTTTTACTTAGTCTTTGAAAACTGAACTTTTCAAGTATTTTAAACCATGGTTTTAAAACTAGTACTTTTGAACTTTGAAAATTTGATTTTGGAAAAAGAATTTTATAAAATTATTTTGAAAACTCCTTCATTTTAAAAATTATTTTGTTATCTTACTTTACCAAAATTAGTTTTACCAAACTCCTTTGAAAACTAAAAGTAAAGTTCAAAATCATTTTTCTTAATGTTTAACTTCACTTTAAAAATTATCCTGAATCTAGTTCTGAAAAATTAGGTTTAACTTAATTTTGATAATTTGATTTGTAAAAACTTAGTGTTGAATTTTTTTTTTTAAAAGTGATGTTTGCAAACTTAAAATTTTTTCAAAGTTACTAAGTTATAAATCAGCTATTTTTCAAGACTTAGTTTTTTTTTCAAGGATTTAAGAAATAAAGGTAAAACCATCTTTTAATTCTAAACTCCCCTAGGTTAACTTGACATTATCTTCTACTTTGTCTGAAGTCTGTATTTATGCTTACTTGACATTAGTTCTTTTGTTGAATGACAAAGGGGGAGGGTTAGGTGGTTAAGTTAGCTAAGTTAGCTAAACCAATTCAATTTGAAAACACAAAACTTAACTTAAAAATCATTTACTCGTTTTTACTTATTTTTTTTCTTGCATCTGTTTCACTAACTTAATCAGGTTGTCATTCCATCAAAAAGGGGGAGATTGTTGGTGCAGGTAGCACTAACGGTCTAACTCAGGTTTTGATGAATGACAAATCAGGTTAAGTTAGTTTGTTGTTGTCTAACACTTTGATCGAGTGTGCAGGAGAAGTCCAGACAGGTCGACGGGCTGACCGGATGTCTGGCACGAAGCCCAGCTAGGTCGACGGGCTGACCGGATAGCTGGCACGAAGTCCAAGCGGGTCGACGGGCTGACCGGACGCTTAGGCACGAAGTCCAGCTAGGTCGACGGGCTGACCGGATAGCTGGCATGAAGTCCAGACGGGTCGACGGGCTGACCGGACGTCTGGTAGGTAAGTAAGGTAAGTCACTAGAGGGGAGTGACTGCGAGGACGCGTTCCCGGGAAGGGAACATTAGGCGTCGATCCGGCTTAGATCCATTTCGGATATCTAAGTCGAGATCGTGACTAGATTCCGGTCTCGGAAAGACGGAATCTAAGTCATACTCTTTTCTATTAAATCATATTACTTTGTTGAACTTTAATTGTGCTAACAATCTGTTTTACAGGATATATATATTTGTCTCGGACTAACTCTATTTTGCAGGAGGAGTTTCTGGAAATAGGAGGTCCGGGCGCCCGGAAGCAAATATTATCCATGCCGAGTCGTCGCCACATGAAGTTCGCTGATTAGACTTGCCACGTCGCACCAGGGCGCCCGGAAGGGATCCAGGCGCCCAGAGCAGCATATAAAAGAAGCCCCAGGGATGGAGCTTCAACATCAATTCAGAACTCTTAGATTGCTTGCTCTGCTGCTCTGCGCTCCAACGACGCTAACGAAGCTCCGACAACGCGCTCTTGTCCTTGTAGTTTTCCTTCTGTCGGTATAGTTTTGTTTTACTTTTTATTAGCATTTCTTGTACTGTCTTTGTAATTATTATTTCGAATTGCTAGTAAATTGCCCAACGAAAGTACTCACGGAGTACGAGCCTTCGAGTAGGAGTCGTCACAGGCTCCGAACGAAGTAAAAACACCATGTTCATTTATCTATTGTTTTTAATTCCGCCGCACTTACACTCATTATTTTTCGAATCTATATTCACCCCCCCCTCTATCGAATTCTCACGATCCAACACCATCTTTACCTTACTCCACAACTCGTGGGCATTCTTGTATTCACCTACATGACTTATCGCATTAGAAGGCAAAAGTTCAATCAAAATTGATATTACCTTTGAATTTGCCTCCGATCGTGTGATTTGCTCCTCCATCCAATGTCGTGGTCAGAGTCTCTTTCCTTTCTTGTCTCTTGGGACTTCAAATGATTCCTCGATGACCATCATTATGTCCCAATCCGTCTTGAAGAAGTTCTTCATTTTCACCATCCAAAAGGTGATGTCCCATAAGCTTCCTCCTTCGAACTTTGCCGGATCTATCAAGTCGGTCATCTTTGCTTCCTTGGTGGTTAGTCTAATGGAGAGCGGCCTCGCTCTGATACCACTTATTGGGGGATCTTGCAATAGGCTAGAAGGGGGGTTGGATGGACGACACCCCCAAATCGATAGCTCTTCCTACACTTGTTAGCTTGCGCAGAGGAATACAAGCAAATACAAAGTAAAGCCAATAAAGAAAAGCACAAACCGCTAACAAACTCGTGTACGTGGTTGCTAGCTCAAACCTCCTTGTGGGTGGAGAAACCTCACCACAACACTCACCATGGATCACTTGGACACAAGGGAAACCTTGAGCACTAGTGGACTACTAATTAGACTTTAACCAAGTCCAATTTCGTCAGCCTTAACCAAGCTCCAAAGCCTTGGTTAATAGGCCACGGTTTAGAAAATTCCGCTTACCAGTCGACTACTAAAACCATCCGTCGACTGCCCTCTGTGGAGATTCAACCGTTATATCCCAATGGCTCGATACCAGCCAACTGATAAAGGTATCAGTTGACTACTCCATACTGATCGAGCAAACAGAAGCATTCTGTTCGCTCCCAGTCGATTGCCCAATCAACTACACCAGTCGACTGATGAAACCACCAGTCGACTAGTACCCTACAATCTCTCACTGACCCTTACCCTTACGACTCGCTTAACTCTTCATTGCAGCTTTGACCTCTTACCTTCAAGTATACTTCCTTTGGTTCTCATCCATCGGATGCACCCAAGCCCGCATCTTGTCCCAATGTCATCCTTCGCATATGGCTCGAAGTTGCTTCCCTTGGCCCTTATTCTTACTGCCTTGCCCACGGTCCCTCGGATGCTCCATCCTTCACCAGATCCGAAGCCATCAACTCGAGTCATATATGTATCCTACAAACCTGCATAGCTCAAATACACATATCAAATACAAGGATGAACCTAACTTAAACTCTTTGCCCAAACACCAAAACACATGGTCGCACGGACCATTGGGATTGCTCCAACATGGACTGCCACCTAGGCTAGAGATAGGTGGAGGACAAATTCTACAGTTGCTCGATCAAACTGAAATACAGAGCCCGTTCGACATACTTTCGAATCCAAGTCTATTGTATAACATGTCATCGATTTGGCAAGTTTAATTTAAAGTTATATAAGCAAATTTTAATTTATTATCGAATTTTTATAAATTTGATTCTATTTTTTTTTGTATGCTTGAACATACTCTACAGAGATCTCCCAATTGTTAAGAGATATTTAACAAGACTCACAAGAAAAGTGATGACACATTCATCGATCTTCGATCCTGGGCCATAGACGTAAGAATATTAAATATATTACATACAACCATTAACAATGTTTAACTTTAGTAGTTGTATAAATTAATCATATACTTTTCTTTGCACATGAATAAATGACAAATAGAGTGGCATAGTCATCACAACTAGTAGAGAGAGAGAGAGGGGGGGGTCACATTCTCTATCAACCTAGGCCATAAATGACATATATTATGATGTTAACGATGGAAGGACAAAGAACTCCACCTTTTATGACATTGGCTCCTAGGCCAAAGTGGTCTATGATCGTTTAAGGACTCCTAGGGGTCATCCTAGTTATGTTTCTTCTACTGAAGTGCAATTGTTAAGATAAGAAAATCAAGAACTGAGGGATCGATTGCCCATAGTGGAGCAGATGATGACAGCTCGGGCGACGAGAGATGATGTTGCCTTGGCCGAGAAGCGAGCATTCATTGCTGAATGAACCCAATCACAATATTGTCTTGAGTCATAGGAGACTCTAGACCCACAAAACCTTGTTGATGCTGAGTTATCTCATTTTGAGATCTATTTAACTACAACTTAGTTATTCTAAGGTTTTGATATTATAATATGGTTATTTCTAATTGTATTATATTTTCTTAGAAATATTTTGTCCCTATGATTAATATATTTATCATCATGAGCATAAGATATCAAAAATATGATCCATATATTTTTTTACATGTAAAATTAGTTATATATTATAATTTTTTAATTATACATATATTACATTTATATCGCATCATTCTGATCATAATCTATATATATTTTTTTTTTTGAAGGATTTTTACTACCTTATCGAATTATTTTTGGATGTGTTTATAGTGGATTTCTATCATGGTATAGATTACTTTGATTTATATATATATATATATATCAATTAGATTTGGATATTTTATTATTGATATTTGGATAGTATGTTGTTGACTTTCAAGAATGTTGATGAGATTAGTTTGTTTGTGTCTGAGTGTCATTATTTGTATTTATTTTGAATGTTTATATGGATTTTAATTAGTTTGTGCATGAATTGTGATGGTTTGTATGAGATTGTTTATTGGATTAGTTTGTGTATGAATCGTGTTTGTATTGCTATTGTTTTGATAGTTTGTATTGATATGAAAAATGTAAATATGGTAAATTTTGAATATAAAAAATTTTTATAATTTTTTTTAGAATTACTGGCAAAAAAATATGATTTTATGGTAATTATCGATACAAAATTTTAATAATTTACCGATGAAAATTATAATTCTGTTGATATCTATCAACGGAAATTTTAATTCCGTTGATAAATATCATTATTAAAGTAATCCCCGAGAATAGATTACTAAAGGTGTTTATCTTTCTGTCGCTAATTTCTAACGGATTGTCATTTACGAATTACCAATAGAATCATAATTTCCATCATAACATACCGAAAGAAACAAAAATTTTATAGTTAAATATACCGATAGATTTTATTTTCAATAACTGTCTATCGGTATTTATTAGTAGAAATTAAATTCTATGGATAAAATTATCTGATCAAATTGATTCTAACTAACATATGTCCATTTAATTCAGTCGCGAAAGTCAAATAGTGAAAGAACTACTCGTACTTTAACGACATAAATACTGAACGTTAATCTAGGATTTTTTTTATAATGCAACTAAAATACTTTAATATTCTATATGTGTTTCTAGATATAATTCGTAACAATCCTGTCTTAAATTAAAAAATATCATTTAAAGTGTTTTTAAAAACTTCCAAAAATTTTAGTCTTTTTATTCGAAATATTTTAATATGATAACAGTTACAAAAATGTTACTATTATAAAAATAACGATTATAGTTATATTAGTTACGAAACTATTATAATGCACATGATTAGTACTTAATTTAGACAGTATAATAATAATAATTAATTAATTATGTTATTTTATAAGGGAGAAATACTCTTTTACAAAAAATCAAAATGGGAAGCCTGTTTTTTTTTATTTTTTTTATTTTTGTCCGATTGTGATAATTTATATAAATATATTATTGGGTAGCGTCCGTTAGGGGTGATATACGCGCCGACCCGAGTCGCAAACCGGTATCGGTTTAGTGAATAACGCCTGTTCCGCGCAAGAGGGAATTGGAAAGCCACCGCGACTTTTCCCTTTCGACGTGCTCGATCCGATCGATCGCGAGGGTTCGGAGATTTGGAGACCTTCCTGGTTTTGATGTCGACCTTGAATTCCCTCTTCAACCGGGCCTCCTTGGGCACCAGATGGTTCGTTTTACTTGGATCTTATAATCTGTGTCTTTTTTATATAGATTTCTATGTGCTTTGTTGGAGCAATTTGATATTTCCCATCATCCACTCATCACCAGGAAACGCAGTTTTTATGATCTGATTGCACTGTTGATCCGGAAAAATGGAATGATTTGTTGCGATTTTTCATCATTTCGTTAATTAAGTAAACCCCTTTAAATGTCGGATGGGTGATCAGCTGAAAGGCAGTGAGTTGATCTGTTTTATAGCCATGAATTTTATAGTCAATATTTATGAATGGTCTCGGATGAAATTTGCACTTAGAAGTAGCGGGCTACCATTATAAATCATTTAGGAAGAAATGCTACCAAAATCCAATTTTGCCGAGATTTTTGTGGGCTTCAGTTATTTGGTAAGTGAATGACAGAACCTTACTCTAGGATGCTTGAAAAACTGCTAGATGGGAGAATGAAATTCGAATAATAATTCTCCAGCTCAAATAAATGTCAAAGCTAATGAAGCTTATCATTCTGGATTCTACATCATACTTAATATCTGGTTCATAGTAGCTTAGAAGACCTTTTCTTTGTTTTGGAAGCATTCTAAAAGAAATCCTAATTTGTGTGTGTGTGGATTTTCTTTGTTAATAAATAGAAAACCATATTCATCAAGGATTAACATTATTAGACATGCCTCTTTATCATTGGAGCATGTGACTTGGTGCAGCAAAACTTGCTTGAATTTGGCTATTTCACGTATAAAATTGCTACGAAATAAAAGAGAGTTGCAGCTCAAACAAATGCATAAAGAGATCGCTCAGTATATTCAGACCGGTCAGGAAGCCATAGCGCGAATTAGAGTAAGTGCATAATTACATAAGCTGAATTACTTTGTTATTTTTCATTTTGTTGGAAAATCTGTTTTATTTTGTCTGTTGATATATGGATATTTTTAGGTGGAGTATATTATCCGGGAACAAAATATACTGGCTGCTTATGAGATCATAGAACTATTTTGTGAATTTGTCCTTGCGCGTGTTCCAATTCTTGAAGCACAAAGGTACTTAGTTATATTGTATTTAAATTATGATGCACCATGTTTTACTGTTGCTTCTTTCTATCAGTCATCTTTATTTTCCTAGGCGTTATAGCTATTGTCCTCATATTGATTGCACATATCTTGGTCAACATTTTCAATTTAAATATAGAATTTTCTATTGCCTAAGCTTCCGATATCAAAGATCAAGAATCAAGAATGGCATGAAATGGTTCACTTGCTATTTGTATTTAGTTATTCGTTGTTACACATTATTTCCTAAAGGTTTGCTGTGATATGCGACTGATGTTATTATGCAAGTCAAAGATTCACACTGTAGTTAGTACCAACAAAAGCTTTTCGCACATATGTACAATGGCTGTTGCAGCTTATGCTATCAACCAAGCAGACGGTCAATATAGTCAAACTACTTTTTGACTGGTGGTGAACTTGGCGGGCCTTTATTACTTGCTAAGGATCTTTTGGGGGGAGCAAGAGCAATTGTTTCTTAGTCAATTTATATAGAACCTAGCTGAACCCTATCTAAGAGCAACTAAACTACTGAAGCGCAGTTCGATCTAGGTAAATTTTTACCGTTTCAGCCTACAACTTAGATTGCAATTTGCATCGAGTTAAAGAATGTAACAGTTCTTTGGAAAGAACTTAGAAGAAAAGCTTGCATGTTAGCAGCTCAATATGTCATGGGTAGGCTGTCTTTCTTTGGTTTATCTGTTAAGCAATTTCTCTACTTACCCTCGCGTTTTTATAAAGTAATGCACATGCATAAAGAGATCTAGGGAAGCGGTTTTTTATTTCAAACCTAAGATGTACAATTACTGGAATAGATTTGCAGGAATTGTAGGTTCATGATGACTAGAAATACATGGCAACTGTCTTTGATGAACACCCATTTGAACTTGTTCAAACTCATTTAATGTTCATTGCATTGTTATTCTATTCATGATAGACAATCTTTGACATATAATTTTTATGACCGTAACAGGGATTGCCCAATAGAATTGCAAGAGGCTGTGGCCACTATCATTTTTGCTTCACCCAGATGTTCTGATTTGCCAGAATTATTACACTTAAGGAACTTATTTTCTACAAAATATGGAAAGGAGTTTGTTGCAGCAGCATCTGAGTTGCGGCCGGAAAGCAATGTTAATCGCACGGTAAGGAACTCCGTCGATCTTCTATTTTCTTCTTTTGCATCTTATAGTTACCTTTCTGCGGTAACTTTTTCAGATAATTGAGAAACTTTCAGTGAAAGCCCCGCCTGCCGAGCTGAAGATTAAGGTTTTGAAAGTGATCGCTCAAGAGTACAATCTTGATTGGGATTCATCAAGCACTGAAGCAGAGCTTAGTAAAAAACATGAAGACTTACTGGTAAAGTATAATTTTAGCTTTATGATCTCTTCATCATTTTATTATAAATCTTCTCCTGAGATCATTAAGACTTGGCTATTACTAACCATATGACTCCACATGGATTCGCAGTATATAAGTTCCATGAATTCCACAGCTTGTTGTCTATATAGATTAATTGCCTTTTCAACTTAAGACTTAACAGTAGTTGTGGTTTAGGGTCCATTTGTTGTGCATAAAATTCTGATCTATGAAAATTGTTTTCTCCGTTTCCAATATATGGCATAGTGTAAAATTATTAGTTAATGGAAAATATTTGAGTTCGAAACAAAAATGTTTTTTTTCTTTTAGGAGAAAATGACTTTCACTTGTATCAAATTTTGGTCAACAGAAAATATTTTGTTGATTACTGGAAATGTGAAAGAGCCCTCTCGGTGAGTTCCCTCCTCCCCCTTTGTGAGCCTCGTTCCATCTCCTTTAGCAATCCTCAGTGAACTCCAATGAGGTCCCTCCCTGTGTGAGCTACCACCTCTCATCCAGTAGTTATTGAATTCTGGGGCTCCTTTAGTTTCACAGGCAAATAGTGGAAAATAATCTATTTTCCAGCAACTGACTTTTATTTTTACCTCCAAAAATTATTTTGATCTTTGATGCCTCTTGTAGAGCATCCTTACTCTTTTCCTGATATGATTTTGTTTTTTTTAAGTTATTATTTCAACTTCAGCTACTAGTTATGCATCCCATGTATCACAGTTTTAAACCATGTATCAAATTGCGAGTACTACATGTCATGGTGGCAAAAAAGACGAATACGCTCGCCCCGAGCGGCCCGCCAATCCGTCCCAGGGCCAACACGGAAGAGATAAATCACGGACGGCTACTAGCCTTTGAAATATTGACTAGCACATAAGGGAGGCATTTACCTCGGCTTTGTCGAGATTCGAACCCCAGACCTCATGGTGGCAACACCTCATGCACTAACCACTAAATCCATCCGAGGGGACACGAGTAATACATATCATGACACAACCATCAGTCGTTAATTCTCAATCAATTTACAACATTGATAGTAGTGAAGCATATGTTTTCCTTCGGCATATAATCATTAGATCAAATTGATGATTTTTTTGTTTCTGACATGAAATTAGAAAGCAGGCAGTAAATGCTACTCATGCATATGCTTTTCTTCTAAGTTATGGTCTTTCTTTAGGGAAGAAGGAGATCAACATTATTTGGTATCTGACAATATATTACATGCAGGGTGGTCTGAATCCTACAAATTCACAAGGATTGATTGAGAGATCATCTGTTACTTCGCCGAAGGAAGGAGTTCCCACATCCACTGCCCTAGAGGACCAAAATGATCGACTGACCCAGTCCCTGACCCGTCAGGTCAGTAACACACCCAACCTCTCCACTCAAACGAGCAAAGTCTCTTCAGCAGATGCTGTGTCGGTGGATGTTGCAAATAGTCAAATTGAAGCGCTATCGATAAATGAAAAATCACAATCCACTCAAAGCTCATCCGATATCCTGGAGAGAGCTCGAGCTGCAATTGCTTCCGCCGAGCGTGCATCTGCAGCTGCACGGGCAGCAGCTGAGCTTGTAAAGGCCAAATTGCCATGCTAATCCAGCAATTTAAGCCATGATGCGGCTGTTGTTTACAGGACTATTCCTACAAGTGAATGTGCTTGCCTGAATGGAGTGATGTTTATATTGCTTTCATTGATAAATTAGACATGAGAGAGATGGCCATGTCTTAAGATCTTCTTAACATTGTGAGTGTAGTGATATTGCAATGCAGTATTATAATGTGGCTTTCCCGGTGATCTACTTGCTGATGATTAAATCATGGCTAAATCTATCTAGGTGAACTTCGATGTGTATGAATAGATAGGCACAGATCGATGTGATTATAAAGATGAAATGATCTTGCTGATGACAATCATAGCACAAGCTCATCTCAGTATCGATCTCAGAATTTCTGAAATATAGATAGGTAAGAAGTATTTAGTATTGTTCCTAATACACACTGCCATTCTAGTAGAATGATTGTATCAGAATCTAGGGTGAATATCTTCAATAAAGGAATTATTTCGATTCCTCATATATTGTAGAACAGAGAGGGGGAAAAGGAGACAGTATAGAAAACCTACTCAGATGGTGAAAAGCAAAACAAGCCCTTTAATTCAATCACAAGCATGTCAAACCGGGTACCACAGCCATGTGTAAACAGAATGGCCACTGCCCATCGACAACTCTAACGACAAATTAAGTCATCAAATCTATTGAAAAGCAGAAAAAGATAGAACATGGAGAATTTGCAAGTACCAAGAAACAATGAATTAAATCATTGCAGAGTGAGAGTCTAGCCATGATATAATGTCCTGAATAACACTTGCGATTCTTTCGTCTGGCTCTCCTTCTAGGATGGCATGATAGCCTTCTTCGTACAGCTTTAGGGTTTTATCTTTTGTGCTAGCTTTGCTGTAGAGGAACTTGCTAACTTTTGGGTCTGTAACTTTGTCCGCGGCCCCATGGAGAATGAGCAATGGCGAACAAACCTGAGACATTTGCTGGGGTCAGTTTAGAAACTTGTTTTTGCATGTAATCATGATTCACTTAATCTAGTCCTGTGTCAAACATGCTAAAGGCAAGTATAATACCAGAAACAAGTCGACAGTATTGAGTGACACGGGTTGTTTAGTGACACACTGACATTGATAGAGAAAAACAGTAGATGCATTAGTTTCCTAGTCTCTAAATAAACATTATTGGGTAGCATGGATGACTTAGAAAGTGCGAGTTAGTTTATAATCGACAGGGAAACTACATTAGATACTTGGGAAGTTTCAACAATCAAGCCTGGTGAGCGTTCTATATAATTTACAAGCTTTTCTCTTTTTCTCTACAAATGCAGAATCTTGCAAGTTCAGTCAAGGAATATGTTTGTGACGAATATTAAAGTAAAAGAAATCTTGAAGGAAAAGTAAAAAAAAAATTACCTTGTCCAGTTGTGATTCGATGTCATGTGTAGCCTTTATTAGCTCAACAGCTGTTCTTAGCCGCATTTGGTCACAATATGAAATCACATTGAATTCTGCCTGAAAAATCATTTGTCTCTAGGTAAACAATTTTTAAGAGAAATAGTACAAAGTAAAGAAAATCTGGCAACCATACACACTAGTTTTCTAGGTCAGAAAAGTTCTCAGGAGAGAGATGTAGCAAATTAACAAAATCAGATACATGAGAAAAAAGTTGAGAGACAACATTATCAAACAAAAAAAAAAGATTCAGGAAAAAAGGTGTCTAATTTGCTATATCCAACAATCTAATTAATTTAGTAAATGAGCATTTAGATTTTTCACAATCACTTGATATGGAAATCATTATATACGATAATCAAAAACACTCAGATGCTGTCCAAATCCCCTTAATGAAAACATGAAAAACAAATTTTATTTCTTTTTTCACATAAAGCCACCAGAATTGAGATCGAGATCAAATGATATAAAACAGAAAACAAATTCAATAAACAAGAGAACAAGAACAAATAATACTCCAATGACCAGACAAGACATCTAAAATTAAGTGTTCAATTAAAATATTATAGATCACATAAAGAAAGGGCAGCCCGGTGCACGAAGCTCCAGCTATGCGGGGTCTCGGGAAAAGATCCATTGTACGCAGCCTTACCTTGCTTTTTGCAAGAGGCTATTTTCAGGATTTGAATCCATGACCTTTTAGTCACAAAGCAACAACTTTACCGTTGCGCCAAGGCTCCCCTTCATATTATAGATCACATGCTGAATAATAAATGTACAAGTCTAACCGTGTTTCTTTTCATGGGATCTCTGAATGCTAGATCTCCTAGATCTTTCTGGGGGAACAACTTTGCCTCAGGTAGAATGTATGACATGAGACTTAATGCCTTTAAAACTGGTCCTGGTGGTGTCACTTCTTCTGCAATCTTACCACTTCAACAGTTAAGATTGAATTGAGAGATTGACACGGGAAAGATCAAGATAGTACAAGGAATTATATTGGATTGTTTCACTGCACACAAGACTAAAACCAAGAGTCCAAATAAAGATCAGCTATTCAGCATTTCAACATTTGTTTGAGAAGATATGAAAAAATAATAATAATCCCATATTGCAATCAAGCATCATATTTATTTGGTTACAATTGCCACATGCAAAATGCCATGCTCAAACTTTTAAAATAATATTAAGAAAATTTACTAAGAAAAAAATAACAAATTTCAAAAATTCATGCTCAGATTCAATCTGATTCCCACAGGAGGATTCCAGCAAGGCTGCTAACCCTCTTGAGCAAATAGCAGGAGCTGCATTTTGAGTTTGAAATAGTAATATTAGACATATAATAGTTGATCTTGTTAATACAATAAGCAGTACGTTGTGGCAGAAAATGGCTTCGATAATTGAGATGCTTGTGTAGGCAGATAGGGACTGTTGACTAAGATATCTAACTAACTATCTTCTCGTAGTTATCTGAATGCAGTCAATAGAACAGGATCTTATGCTATGTTTATCAAAAGCACATTGATTTTCTCCTTTTTTCCTTTCATATATACACTTTTTTAGAAGAAACAAAGGGTTCAAACACAACCAAGTAGACGATGACGGAGGATTTTATCTCAAAATCTTGTAATACCACCTATGGTTTTACCAGCTCCACTAGCTAGTACCTTCAATCTTAATGATGATGCTAATCATAATTTTTGAGGACCTGAGATCATTACTTGAACATGAGCCAAATTATCCAATTGTTAACAAGAGTGTTATATAATCAACCTACTAATCAATAGCATTAATGTAAATCCCTTTTTATTGCTTCAACTAATTCATCCAATGAGCATCTCTAAGAATGCCAGTTTTTAACAAAGAATGTTTAGAGCATTAGTCAATTTCTCATTCCTGCGCTTTCAACTTTTAATACAAGTTAAAAGAAAAAACAAACAATTATAAAGCTTATAAATAAATTCAAAATGCATGATAATATTATGTTGTGGGTTTTACTAAATCTCATAAAAAAATAATTCAGCTGTGTTGCAGCTGTAACCTCTCTAATCTCTTGTTGCATCAAACAAAAAACTTAGCTTTGCCACCTGTAGTAAATTTAGGTACTTTTTCTCAAGTTCTAAAGGGTAGTACAACCTTTATGGGATATGAATCATATGATATGCTGTAACAAATAATAAAGCTATTATTTAGCAATATGGTATATTCTACACAAAATAGGATAGCAAATTTAACACAATACTAGACATCTTTTTGGAATGCCCAGAACATACTCTCATTTGCCGCCTTTTTTTTTTAGACAAATACTCACATATGAACAAGCACCAAGCTTTACTCAACCAATCTATTGAAATAATACCTTTAAGTTTCATTGTTTTCTTCAGGAGGCTCTTATTTGTCAGGTAAAGGTTAAGAATCTTTCAGTTCACTCTCCAAATCAGTTCCTTTTTCCCTTTGAATATGGAACTAAAGTGGTAGCATCCACTCAAATATTAATATATAATATAAGCATCTTTGAAATCACAAAAACTATGTGATTCCCAATCTCTGCATACACCATTTGAATTTGTTGTCACAATGAGATGACAAGATGACATAAACTAGCAATACATGGTGAATTATTGACAGTTATTGAATGCTTAAATGAACTCATAAATTTTAGTGGTTATTTTGATGAACAAATGATCTTACTTTACACATAGGAGCCACAAGAAGAACCCCATCCCATGCATCCGGTTGCTTTAAGTGGACTTTAAGAGCAACAGCACCACCCATTGATTGGCCCAATAGGAAGTGATTCAGTTCTTTTACCCGATTCATAGCTGAACATTACCAAAATAGTAGCACCACGATTAAATTATTGATTCTACATATCAAAACCTATCTACTATATCGACCTCTGATGATGGCATATTGTTCAATGACTTGGTCAACCAATCCATCAAAACTGGGAATATATCCATGCAGGCCTTGCGAGAGGCCAAAGCCAGGATAGTCCATGGCAAAGACTGCATAGCCTGCATCCGCAATCCTCTTTGCAATACCTGAAAAAATTTTCTTCGGAATACTAGTCAAGAGAAACACTTTTGAAATGTTACAGTTACAGTTGCAAACATTTGCGACCTTCAAAAAAGAATGTGCATGTGTCACCGTAGCCATGGCAAAAGAAGAGGGCAGCCTTGCAAGCACTACCTGGTTTCGGCAACCAGCTCTTGCAGAATATCTCCACTCCTTTGGAATTTATGTCATACCTCTGGCGCACAATGCAGCAAGAGTAAAATGCATTAATCTCTACATTGCATATTCTTCAAGCATTAAGGTCATAATCACTTAAAACAAAAGGCAGTAGCTTTGGATATAATTTTTTAGCATGATCCACTGAATCAGATCTGATTTTAAAACAAGTGAATGGACTTCTTTAGAAATTTCATACAAATGGTCCTTATAGAAACCAGAGAATTCAGGGGAAATCTAGATGATTCCGGTAATACCTTAGATGCATTATGTCAGTAATAAGATTCTAAATGATACTGATGATGTTGAAGATAAGATTCCAACTCAAACTTTTCAGAAGAAACCAAAGGACGGCTAATGAGATAAGTCGGGCACAATCTAAAGTTTACCAGGTACGTACAAGCAAAGACACCCATACAGTAAACGAGACTAGTGAAAGTCTTCTGAAGAAAAGCAAAAAAAAAAAAAAAATAGAATCTTGCTCAAGCTCCAGATAAGTAGGCGAAAATGTTGGAATCTTGGCAAGCTAGTAACTAAATAAAAATACTCACCTCCTCCATTTGGATTCCAGTTGGAGCCATCTGAAGGCAAACAAACAAACAAAAAACATAATACATCAAATCACTGACTAAGATCCCCATGAAAAGTGAAGAAAAGAATAGAAAGGCCAAAATATTTCTGATTCCATCTACACCAAAGCAAAGGCTCGGTGGGGATCAGGAGGATCTTATGCGAAGGGGCACCTTGAACAAGAAATGGTCGAGGCGGCCCTGGACATCGGCGAAGGCATCTCGTACGCGACGGCGGGCGGGGGCGAAGTCCATGTTCTGCGCAGCGGCAGCGTTGAGTTCTTCGCCGACTCCTTCGATGGGTTTCCTCGCCGCCGCGACGACGATGGCTTCCGACCTACTCGGTTGCCAGCCCAACGAGGGAGCGACGGCTCGGCCATGAACCCGTCCCTCAAGCGGGCGGTGGCCAACGGTCAATCTGATAGCGGCCGCGCAGATCGTCATTGGAGAGCGAGGTGGGTGTGGAATTGGGAGGCGAAAAGCACCGCGGCAGGAACACCAGCGAGCTTGGTCATGTCCGTTTACTTAGTCGAGCGCGACAGATCATGCGAGGCACGTGGTCAACCAGGCAAAAACATTTTAAAAACACCTCCTATATTTCACAATTATCAAAATGCACCCCTAAAACTAGGAATGATTTTGTTGCTCTCTTTTCTTCTTGTGTAGATGGTCCATCCAACTTTGACTTTGAACTTTGAGCCCTTACGGACGCTATTGTTGATACATCTTAAGATTAATTTTGGTTAGATGTCTGATTTTTCTCGGGTAAAATATTATTATGCTAGATAAAATATTCTCATAATTTATTTATCTATATTTAATATTATTATGGAGTCAAAGACACCACTTATGTGCGAGCGTGGGAATGGGGTCATGATCTTACACGAAGCTGGTGATTTCTCAACCCGTCTTGGGAAATATTACTATCTATGTCCAACAAGACTTAAACATTAAAAGTGTTTCTTTTGGTATAATGAATACCATACAAATAATTGACCTGATAATGTACATTAGTCAGCTAAAATTGGTAGCGACTTAACTACCTCCCAAACTCAAGCATCCAACAGTCACAATAGGAGGCAACATGTAGCTCGCAAGCTTGTCCTCTAAATGATCATACACATGTGCCAGAACAATACATAGTAACAGATTGGGTGATGGAATCTAGCATAGGTGGGTTATAGAGCAAGACCATCAAGCGCACACTATTGACTAGGGACCAATTAGTTTGTTGTTATTTTGGTTTTATATATGCATTACTTTTTGTTTCAATTTTTCTTTTGATTCTTCTTCTTGTGTCAATGTAATATTATATTAAATGTGATATGTGTAATATAATGGTTAGCAAGTAATATGATAATTAGGTTGTTATTTCGAGATTATATGATGTATACAAATTGGAAAATATGTTATGTGTACTCTTCTTTTGTACTTATTTTGCTACTAAGTATTTGAGAGTTTGATGATTATGTATTTAAGTTAAAATGTTAGTAATAATGAAATAGACATTTTTACGTATAATTGACCATCTTTTGTCTTTGAGAATGAAGTTGATAATATTTTATCACTGCACATCTATACATTATGTGAAGAAACGATAAGCAAGTTCGAAATGGAAGTAGTTGTGCTTATTAAATGCAAGCACAATGATGTGCATAAATTATATATATTTTTATACATATTTTAATACACATTCACTTACTTTCTTTGCATATATTCTATATATTTTTACTATCATATTTTCAGCATAATTATTCTGTTTATCAGAGATTTGCTCTTGTTTGGGGTTCTGTTGATAGGATATATTTTTGGTGCGAAAACGATGTTGAAACGTGCTTCGGAGAGACAAAAGAAGAAGAGCAGAGCCCGCCCGTGTGGTTCACACAGTCATGGCTCTTTACTCGTGGGCAAGCAAAGATGGTCATGCCAAAGGGCACGGTCGTGCCACTCAACCAGAGAAGAGCCAAGCTTCAGTCGTGTGGTTTCACATGACTGTGCCACTCCACTAGAGCACAATCAAGCTAGGGTCGTGTGGTTTCACACGATCGTGCCAAACTTTCAGAGGCAAACCAAGGGTTGGTTGTGCCGAAAGGCACGGCCGTGTCACTCAATCAGAGCCCATCCAGGATATGGTCATGCCAATTAGCACGGCCGTGTCATTCTAGTAGAGTGGCTTCACACTCTGGTCGTGCCAATTGGCACGACTGTGTCATCTCAACAGAGCCTTCCCAAGCTATATAAAAGGGGAGTTCTTCCCCTTTTCAAAGGAGGAAGGTTCTCCCTCTTAGGAGACCAATCTTGGTTTAGATCTACGTCCTCTTTGTGCTCCAATCGAGGATCTGAAGCTGTTTCTATCATCTCCTTCGACTCCAAAAGCTTAGGATTAGATCCGAATACCTCGACGACTAGGATAAGCTTTTCTCTCTTCTCTCTTTAGATTGTGTTTTAAGCTTTTAATTTCAATGTATTTAAATTCATTTCTTCCTGTCATGGAGCAGATCTCATTGTTCTAAAATTAAGGGAGTAGTTGTGATGTGAAATTGATGTATACTCTTTGGATTTGCCAATTTCCTTTCCATATGACATTGCTTATGCCTTGCATTCATCTGATCTTATGTGTGAATGGTGTGTTGTGCTTAAATCTCATGTATGATTGAATGATTTTATTGATTTGTTTACCTCGTAGAGGGGATACTCTAAATCATATGATCGGGGGCTCTAGTGACAGGGATACAGGGCATCTTGAGCACCACCTTGAAGGGGAGGATAATTCTCTACAAGGAAGTATGAAATTAAGCTTAATGGATTATTTATATATCTATGTTATCAAGTATTCAGTGCATCCTTGTGAATGTATGATCAGGGGCCCTAGTGACATGGGTATCCTTTGAATCAACCTTCCTAGGGACCACTTCCATTCGATAGCATTTGATACTAATAGAGACAACACTCTGTCACAACAGTCACGGGATAGTGTCAGAATTGAATTAAAACTTTCTACATGTGTATAAGGATAGAGGATGGGTAATAGGTGATTCCTAATACATTGACTTGCATCACAATGAAACCGAGCTCCTAGAAAGCTTTCCTCAATCAAGTTTCCTCAACCAAACCCTCTTTACTCTACCTCTCTCTCTCTCTCTCTCGATTTACTTCTCTCTATTAGTGCAGGGTGTAACCTGAGTTTTGATGTAGTTAAAGGTTCAAGTTAAGTTTTGTTGTGATCTAACAAGTTTACTGAGTGTTTAGGTTGTTTACTCAATCTGGAGAAAGTCTTAGCAGATCATGGAAGCTAAGCGGAAAGACCAAGTGGGTCGAGAGGATTCGATACTTGGCAGGGAAGCTCGATAGGTTTGGAAGACCGAAGATCAAGGAAAAGTCATGGGTGGTCGATCCAATGCTAAGAGGCAAAGTCCAAACAGGTCTAGAGGACCAAGGTTGGGCAGGTAGGTTGAGGTAAGCAACTAGAAGAGCGACAGTGAGGTCGTGTTCCGGGAAGGAATAAACCCTAGGTCGATGATCCAACTGAAAAAACTGGGAAGGTTTCCAAGTTGAGATCAAGACAATGTTACTGTCAGTTACTACTCATGCATCTTACTGTTACTGTGCTAACTCTGTTTTGCAGGAGCTTTCGTTCTAACTCTGTTTTGCAGGAACTAAAGTTTATCGGTCGACCGAACACCATGATCGAACGACCGAACCAAGTTGATTTAGACCAGAAATAAGACCATAGCAGAATAGGGCAAATTCTAGTCAAAGGCTTATCAGTCGACCGAACCAGCATATCGGTCGACTAAACAATGATGATATGGCAGAGAGTAGACTCGACCCAAAGTAAAGAAGGAAGCCAAGCTGATCGGTCGATCGAACCAGAGGATCGGTCAACTGAGCGATCATCGCATTAAAGGAGCATTAATGAAGAATCTCGATGAACGGGGAAAGTGCATCATTTGGTCGACCGAAAAAGTGATCGGTCGACCGAACCATTAAATGACATCAATGTCTGAAGATCGAATCTCATCGAAAAAGGAAGGCAGTGGATTCGGTCGACCAAACCTAAGGATCGATTGATCGAACATTGACTATTTTTATAAAAAGGAGCTCGAGGTCCGAGGCTAAAAAAAATGAATCAATTCACCAGTTCATCTCTGTGCAAAGCTACTCGTGCTACTACTCTACTACTCTTCTTCAAGCAAGCTGTTGCGTCATTCAAGTGTCAACCGAGCTTCCTCTTCCACTTTTGTTGGTATATTTATTTAAGCTTGCTTTATACTTAAATTGAAAAGAAGATAGTAGGTTGTTACTGCATTCTACTTGCATTTGTATGCATTTCTTCTTTTCGAAGATTTTAGAAAGAAGAATCATAGTGAATTACCTAACAGTGTGGTCAAGGATCACAGGTCTTGAAGTAGGAGTGGGCGTTGGCTCTGAACCAAGTAACCACCTAAGTCATCTATTTTAATTTCCACTGCTTACTTTGATTGGTTTTACGATACGAAAAGAAAAAATTTTAAAGAGTGATATTTATCCCCCCCCCCTCCCTCTATCACTTTCTATCGATCCTTCAATTGGTATCAGTGTAACACCCGTAAATTTCTTGTATTTTTACAAAGCGCAAAAAGAAATAGAAGCAAAGAAAAGAAATAAAAATATATACATAAATGACTCGAGCTAGGATTTGAACCCGAGACTTCTTGCTTGAGACTTGTTTAAGTAGCCATTAAGTGGTGGTAAAGCATCACATGAGCAATATGAAACAATTCCTTATATGTGGATTAGGTACGAAGAGATGCTTCAACCTTCACTTAGTATAAAAGGGGATGGATGAGATTAAAAACCTAATTTTTTTTCATCTCCTCTCCTCCTCTAGCCGAAACTCCTCCTTCCTCCTTTCAAGTTTCGGCCAAGATCAAGAGATCGAGGTCCAAGCTTCTAAATTCTTCAAGTGGAGGATCTAAGAGGAGAGTTTCACAAGGATTGGTACGCGAGCAAAGGGTGGCTTGGAGATTAAGGCATGCAAGAGAGAGAGGATTATCTTCCCTACACCTTATAGTAGTAAGATCTAGTGAAAAGATGTAAGTACCTCTCACCGCAGTATGAGTAGCTTCGTTAATGCATGATATGATATGTTCTAAATGTGTTGCATGTTAAGGAGATCGAAACGTTTTAAACATGCATATTGCATGTTAAAGGAGATAGATGCTATGAAATGTAAGATGCCCTATAACGCTTTGGGATTAAGAGCATGTTTGGGTTATCTTGGTTTGCTTCCCATTAAGTTTTGGGACTAAGAAGTATAATCAAGTGCCTAAAGTGTTTCTCTATAAGTGCGGGGCAATTAAGCGCACATAAGGTGTTTGGTTAAATGTCAAGCAAGTGCAAGTACAAGAAAGTAATAGGTAAAAGAATTATTTTACTTTAGAAAGACATGTACTGGACACAAGGTCCTTGGGTGGGCTCCTAGATCGCCCCTAGGCTCCTAGACCGCCTAGTAGTACCTTAATGAGTTCGGGATTAGCTACCTCGGATCTTATTAAGGATGCGCACAAAATGATACAATGTCGGACCCAAGCAAGTGATTATTATTTTCACTATTATGTAATACAAAGTTTTAAACCTCATGGTTTACTTAGTGGAAGTTTCCTAAGTTGAGAATTGAGTTATGTAGTGCAATAGTGACAAACTCAATAGAATGCCAAGATGCCTGTTTTTATTTTGTTACTAGCATGATTTTCAGTTGTCGGTTTGCATGATAAACTGGTTTGAAAATACATGTCATGTACATATTTCTGAAGTATGATTTTAGTGTGATCTACTAGCAAAAGCATGTTTACAATGTTGTATTTTTATTCAAGCAGTTTAAAAAGCATGTCTTCTTTTAATGTATTATTTTGTGAGTAGTTGGTACTTACTAAGCATCCGCTTATAGATTGCATTTCCTTATACTGCAGATAAAGGTAAAGGAAAGCTCGAGTAGAAGGAGGCAGCAGGAGCAGTGCTTGGGGGTGTGTGTGTGGCGTAACAATGGAAAGAGATCCGAGAATTGTTGATTTGGGGAACATGTAGAACTTTAGTTTTGTTTCTTCTCTCCATATTACATAAAATACTGGCATAAGTTGGTTATAAAGGAATTGACGGCTTGGCAGAATTTTTGGATGGCAAGTGAAAGCGAAAAAGCGGAGGACAAGCTTTTCCAGTTGCGAAGGGGGAGGCTCCTCACGACCCGTGGCACGGCCGTGCGGATTCGCACGACCTCGGGTAGTCTCCTCTCGGCCATTGCTACACGACCGTGTGGAAGCACATGGTCGTGCCCTTCCTCCTCTCGGCCAAAGGTGACACGATTGTGCCCTTCTTCCTCTCGGCCGAGGTGACACGACCGTGTGGGATCACACGGCCGGACACCTCCTCCTCTCGACCATTGCTACACGGCCTTGTGATTTCCACACGGCCGTGTCTTTCCGTCTCTCTACCGAAGTGACACGGTCGTGTGAGGGTCACACGGTCGTGTGAGGGTCACACGGTCGTGCCCCTTCTATCCTCTACCAAGGGTCACGACCGTTCAACCCTCACACAGTCGTGCCCTGTATCAGTTGAGAGTACAACACCTGTCAAGGCCACACGACCCAGACCCATTAGAAGCTTCCGACTCCCTTCGACCCTACGTGGCTGCAAGTCAAGTCCTACCAGTCGTAACAGGTTAGAATAGATCTATGAACTAAGCAGCCTATAACAGGTAAGAAGGCCGAAAACTTTAGATGAATCAGGAAAGAGTAACGTTTGTCCTGTAATTTAAGAGTATGAGTAAGGGTTGGCGTTTACAATCAGAGCCTGGTAGCTTTGAAATTACTTAATCATTTTTCGAGCAACTTTAAAAACTTTCTCTTTTTCTTTAAAAGTCTTTTCTTTAATTCTTAAGTAATATTTTTTATTCTTTATCTCACACTGCTAATCCCAAGTTGAAAGTCTTAGAATTTTGTTTTCTATCTTTTTCTTGCAAGAATGTCGACATCCTATGAAGGGAGAAACATCTATGAACCTCCATCGTACAATCAAGTCTATTTCAATTCCTTGAGGTGAATGATGGAATGTTTGGTAGGAAGCAACAATTTTGACAACTGGATTGCACTGAGACAACCTTCTCAAAACTTAGAAGCAAACACAAAGGTAATGAATATATTAATTAGTGTTTTTCCTAATAAAATTTTGTGTCAATTAGAAGATTACAAGAATGCATTCAAGTTGTGGACCAAATTGATTGAGTTTCACGAGACTCCGTCGAGGCTAGAAGATCAAGGAAAAAGTGAGCTTAAATCAATGTTCGAATCCGGAGAGCTATCATCAGAGACATATTTAGAAGATCAAGATCAAATAAACTTCACGGCACTAATCGTTGAGGGGAGGCAGATGGATCCGAACATGAGTCTGAACAAATACTCGAGCCCGAATCCGAGATGACAACAATCAAGGGGGAGAGCCCTAATGAGGATTCAAAAGGTAATATTATAAATACAAAATTTAAAGATCACATAAAATATTTTAAGTGCAGTGAGAAATGACACTATAAAAGTAAATGTTCAATGTGTTGGAGCAATCTGGGTACCCTAGGTTTTGATGTTTGGGCAAATGTTTAAGTTTGGTTTATTGTTGTATTTGATATGCATTGTGAGTGTGCAGGATACAAGTACAACAAGGAAAGTCCAAGTGTGATCTTGGCAAAGGAGGAAAGTCCAAGGATGAGTCTTGGCGGTGTAAGTCCAAGCAGATAGTCTTGGCAATGTAAGTCGAAGTGTGACTTGGCAATGGACGAAGTCCCGGAGGTGCGACCTCTTGGCAATGGAAGACCCAAAAACAATGACAAGGCTGATGGAAGCTCTAGAAGGAAAGACGTAAAGGATGGGGAGGCATCCGAGGGACGCAAGGCTGATGGAGGAGGCTAGAAGGCTAGGTCTAGGTTGGTCGGGTGAGGACGAGTGCTGAGTGAATGTACTCGAGGGTAAAATCCTAGAATTAGGGTTTTACTATAGCGTTACTGTAGCAGTCGACTGGTGGTTTCATCAGTCGACTGGTGCAGTCGATTGGGCAGTCTACTAGGAGCGAATAGAATGCTTCTGTTCGCTCAGCCAATGTGGAGCAGTCGATTGATACTTTTACCAGTCGACTGTTATCGAGTAGTTGAGATGTAACGGTCGAATTTCCACAAGAGACCAGCCGACTTATAGTTTTGGCAATCGACTGGTAGGCGAGATTTTCCAACCCGTGGCCTATATAACCAAGCCATGGGAGATTGGTTGAGGTTGACGAAAATAAAGGTGGTTAACCCCTATTAGAGTCTCCAAGGTCTTCTTGAGTGATCAAGAGCTTGTGCGAGTTTGTGGCGAGATTTCTCCATCCACAAGGAGCTACTCGAGCTAGCCGGAGGTTTTCTGGGAGTCATCCACCGACGGATTGGGATCATCCACCTTACGGACAACCGTGGAGTAGGAGCTCTGATCTCCGAACCACATAAATACCTTGTGTTACGATTTTTTTTTTTTGTTTATTGTCTTTCCTTATTGTTATAGGGTTTAACTTTCTTCTTGTTAGTTTGTATTTTATTTTCCGCTGCACACTAACAAGTGTAGGAAGTGACAATTTGGGTGAGACACTATTCACCCCCCCTCTAGCGGACGTCAAGGTCCCAACAAGTGGTATCAGAGCAAGGTGAGCTCTTGTTGGACTAATCGCCAAGGGAGTAAGTGCTAGAGGAAGAAGATGGAGTCGGAAGGTTCGCTAGGATGGGACATCTGAATCCCACCTTCATATGAGCGCGAGGACTTCGACTATTGGAGGAAGCGTATGGAGATGTGGTTCCAAATGAATTGGAACCAATGGATTGCGTTGGAGGAACTATTTAAAGCTCCAACGGATAAGAAGGGAAAGTGCCTCTGACCTCGATATTGGACCGAGGAGCAAAGGGAGCAATCGGAGACGGACAAGGAGGTAACTAGAATTTTAATTAATTTATTATCTCCTAATGTGATATTGAATGCAGGTGAATACGAGAACGCAAGTGACCTTTGGAAAAAGGTAATTGCGCTTCATGAGAGTCCTACACAAATCCAAGAAGAAGAGGAGCCCAAAGAGAAGGGCTCATTGGTACAAGAAGAGAAGAATCAATTGGATGTTGACACGGGCTCAACATCCGAGGAGGAGAAGGAAGATGAGGAGGTATCATCTGTTGGAGCAATCTAGGTGCCTTAAGTTTTGATGTTTGGGCAAAGGTTTAAGTTAGGTTTATTGTTGTATTTGATATGCATTGTGAGTGTGCAGGATACAGGTACAACAAGGAAAGTCCAAGGGTGAGTCTTGGCGGTGTAAGCCCAAGCATGTAGTCTTGGCAACGTAAGTCCAAGTGTGATCTTGGCAAAGGAGGAAAGTCCAAGGATGAGTCTTGGCGGTGTAAGTCCAAGCATGTAGTCTTGGCAACATAAGTCCAAGTATGACTTGGCAATGAATGAAGTCTCGGAGGAGCGACCTCTTGGCAAAGGAAGACCCGACAACAATGACAAGGTCGATGGAAGCTCCAAAAGGCAAGACGTGAAGGATGGGGAGGCATCCGAGGGACGCAAGGCTGATAGAGGAGGCTAGAAGGCTAGGTCTAGGTTGGTCGGGCGAGAACGAGTTCTGAGTGAATGCACTCGAGGTAAAATCCTAGAATTAGGGTTTACTGTAGCAGTATTGTAGCGTTACTATAGCAGTACTGTAGAGTTACTGTAGCAGTAATGTAGCAGGCGACTAGTGACTGTAGCAGTTGACTGGTGACTGTAGCAGTCGACTGGTGCACTATAGAGAGCCGTTGAGAGAGCCGTTGGACTGACACCAGTCGACTAGTGCAAGGACCAGTCGACTGGTAACGGGAAAATCAGCTTACTGATTTGTTCCAAGCTCTATAAGAAGGAGCTTGGGATGGCCGGCCAAGGGGACGAAATTAGACTTGGTTAAAGACTAATTAGTAGTCACCAAACGTGCTCAAGGTTCTCTTGTGTCCAAGTGTTCTTGGTTGGTGTTGTGGTGAGGTTTCTCCACCCACAAGGAGTTGCTTGAGTAGCCAGAGTTTACCGGGGGTTAATCCATCGAAGGATCGGGATCGTCCACCTTACGGACAACCGTGGAGTAGGAGCAAGTTATCTCCGAACCACGTTACATTGACGTGCATTGGTTTGCATTTCCTTTCTTTGTCTTTTAGCTTTCATATTCGTATTTAGTTTCATATTATTCCGCTGTGCAACTAACGAATACGTAGGAAGCCATCGATTTTGGTGAGACGCTATTCACCCCCCCTCTAGCGGGCACATCGGTCCCAACAAGTGGTATCAGAGCGAGGTCGCTCTTCTACGGACTAACCGCCAAGAGAGCAAGAAGCTAGAGGAAGAAGAAGATGGAGTCTGAAGGATCTCTCGGATGGGATATCCGAATTCCACCTCCGTACGACAAAGAAGACTTCAATTATTGGAGGAAGCGGTTGGAGACATGGTTCCAAATGGATTGGAACCAATGGGTTGTCTTGAGTGACCCATTTGAAGTTCCTATGGACAAGAAGGGTAAATACCTCCGACCTCGGCATTGGACCGAAGAGCAACGAGAGCAATCAGAGGCGGACAAGGAGGTAACGAGAATTTTGCATAATTTACTACCTTCTAATATTTTGTTGAGTGTAGGTGAAACCACAAATGCAAGTGATCTTTGGAAAAAGATCATTTCCTATCATGAAGACCCTATAAAAATCCAAGGAGTGGAAGAGCCCAAGGAGAATAGCTCATTGGTCCAAGAAGAGAAGGACCAATCCGATGTTGACAAGAGGTCAACATAGGAGGAAAAGGAAGAGGAGGAAGAGAAAGAGAAGGAAGAGGTGGAAGAGGAGAGATCTTCCACATCCTCAAGAGATGAAGAAGTGGAAGAGTCCACATCTTCAAGTGAAGAGGAAGAAGAGAAATCCGAGGAAGAGGAGATCTTGGAAGCTCAACCCTCTACCTCAACTACCAAGAAGAGCACAAAGGACCACATCAAATGTTTTGAGTGTGGTAAGATGGGGCACTACAAGAGTAGGTGTCCTTCGCTCAAGAAGGTAAAGGAGGTGAGCTCTAAACTTATTAAAGTTAATTTAGAAACTAATGTGAGTTGTAGGAAGGAGAAGAAGAAGGAGAAGAAGCACATTAGGTGCTTTACATGTAGTAAGTGGGGTCATTACCACACAAAGTGCCCAAGGAGAGGAGAGCTCAAGAAATTGGCGCACTTGAAGAAGTGGGAGAAGAAGAGAGCTTCAAGGGTAAGGGAGGTAAACCCTAATTTGAATGCTAGTTCAAATTTAAATCGTTATAATGCTATTTATCATGAAAATATAATGCATGATAAACCTAAGGACAAATATATACCTCCTCATGTTAGATCTACCATACCTAAGGTTAGAAAGGTAGATAACTACTTAGGAAACAATTCTAAGGACTTTAGATATAAGCCTAAGGCTAGCAATGCTCATAAGAATAAACAAAAATCCAAATCTATAGATTTGGTAAGGGAAAACCAAGTCTTAAGGTCAAGACTTGATAACTTAGAGAGAACCTTAGCAAGAATGGAAAACTTGCTTAAGGGGCAAAGTGAGCACAACCTTGGAAAAGCTAGACAAGAGTCATCCAATGGCTATAGAGGTTTGGGATACAAACCCAAAGCCAAGAAAGATGTGACTTCCTTTCATAGAGTTCCATATAGCTATGGAACCAAACCTAGGGCTAGTGGTCAAGCTAAAAGTACAAGGGAAGTTGTCCCTAAGAGTACTTTTGCAAAGACCAATGTGACTAAGACTTCTAAGAAGTCCAATAAAGTCACAAATAAGGTTACAAGGGGAGTTAGCCCTAGAAGTGACCTAGTGGAAGTAACCAAGGCTTCTAAAAAGCCTAGAAAGGTCCTTAGGAAGGTATCTAGGGAAGTCATCCCTAGTGAGTACCTAGAGCATCCAAGGAGCACCAATAGGTTTTGGGTTCCTAGGAGCATAGTCTCTACACCCTAGATGGGTTTAGAGAGTGTCAACTCCAATTGGAAGGGTAGTTAACCCAACCTTGATAAAAGTTGACACTTGAAAGCATTTTCAAGGTTATTGTTAACCTTTGAAAATGAAAATGATTATTAAGTGTACTCTTTAAGAAGAGTAAATTGTGTCAAAATTTGAGGATTTGAGTTTAACTTAAATTGACACAAATATGAAAATACAAGGAATACAAGTTGGGATCTTGGTCTCCTTTTGATGGGTTAAGGGAGACTTTTAACCTTAATCCAAAGTAATCACTATTTGGAAGAACAAAGTATGTCAAATCTTAAGGAATTGAAATACATGTAAATTGGCACACTTGAAAAGGATTAGAAATGGCTAGTTGAGATCTTAGCATGTTCTTAAAGGATTAAGAGCAAAATTAAGTCTCAATCCAAATGTTTGATCCTTAAAGAGAGTAATATGTGCCAAACAAATATTTGAGGATTGAATTCTTAATTTCAATTGGCAAAAATAGAAAATGGATAAAAGAAATGCCAAGTTGGGTTTTGGCATTCTTTCAAGAGATAAGCAATCTAGGCTTAATTTTAAGGTTTTAGCTAAGGTTTAAGGATACTTAGATAGATGATCTAGGTATATTTTATTTATGCTAAAATACCATGATTGATTGCATATTATATGTCATGACATCATGTGTTGCATTCATTTTATTATGAAAAATACAAAAATATCATGTCATGTCATACATACATCATGTAGCTATAGCATGCTTCGCTTTTGAAAATTGCTTATTTTGATGTATGCCATTAATCATCATACAGTATGTCAATTTCCTTATAATTAAGGACAAAAGACATTTATTATGTATGGAAGTGTCCCAATAAGAGGGATCATATCAAGTGGCATCCTAGATGGATGATCATGATTTTTACAATGCCTAGATAGAGATGCATGATCCCTTAGTTTAGGGCAAGACCAAATATACATCTCACAAAGAACTATAAGGTGACTTGTATGTGTTTTAATACACGTTAGATACAAGTGAGATGTTAAGATGGTGAACTAAACTCAAGATGTTGATCTAGTGCATCTTGTTGAGTTTTAGGTTCATCAAAACACATAGTTATGTGTCTTCCAATCATTGGGAAAGCTAATGTACAAGTCATGTGCATTGAGCCCAAAGAACGTGGTTGGATATTGATTTTGAAAAAGATTTCAAAATACTTTTGAAAAACCTTGGTGAAGACTATCTTTTGATAGTAATCATCATTGGAAAGTTAGACTCAAACTAGGAGAAAACATTGAAGTTTTCAAGAGTTTTCAAATTTGTGTCAATCTTTGAAAATAGGAACTATTTTCATAGAAAACTATTTTTCCTTGATAAAGTATACCCTAAATAATGTCTACATGAATTTTCATGATGAAAACAAGTATGGATTGGTTAAGAAAAACCAAAGTGAAGTTTCGGTTGAGGTTTAGTTTCATTATTGAATTTTGAACCTCAAAACTTCGGGTTTTGGTTTTCCTAATTATTTAGGAACCCCAAGTCATTATTGGTGCAATGATAGAAGTTTGACCATGTTTTTAGGGAGAGTTACTTTTTGAAAACATAAAAATCTTTTCCAAGACCAAAAGGAGGTCAAGTGTTAAGGTAGCACATGACATTGGTATGAGAGGTGTTACCAAGGACAAGGGAGAGTCATCCAAGGCCAATAAGAAGGAATATGCTAGGGTAGCATATAATTATAGCAAGGATTAGGTGTCCAAGATTAAGGACAAGAAGAAATTAATCAAAGACAAGGTGTCTAAGGTTAAGAAGGTGAGTTTAGTAGGCCAAGTGTCACCCGAGGTGCATCGAAGTGGCCTAGCCATAGTGGATGAGTCACCAAGGGAGGTGACTAAGGTTAAGATTCCTAAGGATAGGAAGAGCTTTTGGGACCCATGATAGATGGGTTATCAAATGTGCCAAGTGGTTAGGAGACAAACTTAAGTCTCTAACCTAGTGGGTTGGCACAATTGAGATGTGTTTCATGCATGAAAATATGATATTGGAGGTCATATTACATAAAAATTAGTTTTTGATGTATAGATGCCATATAAAGCCATGCTAGGGAAGTATTGTGATTTAGTATGGGCAGATACATCAAGAGGAAGCCAAAACTAAGACTTTAGGTCAATATTCAATTGAACGATTTAGCTAGTTTTGAATTTTGTATCAATCTTGGGATCTGTGATAAATATATTTTTATATATATTTTTCCCAAGTAGACAAGGGTACAATAGACCTCTCCACAAAATTTGGGGATTTTTGGAGGTCTAGGGAATTTCTGGTGTATTTCTGAAGTTGGCCTGAAAAGGCTGATTTTTGCAGAAATAGGGTGCCAGTCGACTGGTGCAGATACCAGTCGACTGGTAACAATGTTTTTAAGTACAGAATGTTTCTGTAAGCTCATTTTGTCGATACCAGTCGACTGGTGCCGATACCAGTCGATTGGTAACAGTAGATTTCGACCACATAATGCTTCTGTAAGGTTCTGTCGAAGGGGGCAGTCGACTGGTACCTATTTCAGTCGACTGATACCAGCCTAAAAGTGTCTTTCAACACTGTTCTTGACCGTGTTAACTCGTTTAGATATATGAGATCTATGGGGGATAAATACATGAGTTTAGGGTCAATTTGGATGATAAGTTTTCAACAATTGGGATATTGTTGGAGCTCTTTTTGATGTATGGCAAAGGGGGAGAAGTTTAGGTTTAAGTGGGAAACCTATACACCTTTGCAAGAAATCCTAGCTCGAGGGGGAGCTTAGGTGAAGGGGGAGCGATTGTTTAGGCAAAGGGGGAGAAGTTTACCTTTGCGGGAAATCCTAGCTCAAGGTGGAGCTTAGGTGAAGGGGGAGCCTAGAGATTTAGGTTCCATTATTTATGCATGAGTTGATTTGCATATTTATTTGCATATGTATTGCATTTATGTTTCCCTAACTTAAACAGGTTGCCAAACATCAAAAAGGGGGAGATTGTTGGAGCAATCTAGGTGCCCTAAGTTTTGATGTTTGGGCAAAGGTTTAAGTTAGGTTTATTGTTGTATTTGATATGCATTGTGAGTGTGCAGGATACAGGTACAACAAGGAAAGTCCAAGGGTGAGTCTTGGCGGTGTAAGTCCAAGTATGTAGTCTTGGCAACGTAAGTCCAAGTGTGATCTTGGCAAAGGAGGAAAGTCCAAGGATGAGTCTTGGCGGTGTAAGTCCAAGCATGTAGTCTTGGCAACATAAGTCCAAGTATGACTTGGCAATGGATGAAGTCCCAGAGGCGCGACCTCTTGGCAAAGGAAGACCCGACAATAATGACAAGGCCGATGGAAGCTCCAGAAGGCAAGACGTGAAGGATGGGGAGGCATCCGAGGGACGCAAGGCTGATGGAGGAGGCTAGAAGGCTAGGTCTAGGTTGGTCGGGCGAGAACGAGTGATGAGTGAATGTACTCGAGGTAAAATCCTAGAATTAGGGTTTACTGTAGCAGCACTTAGAGTTACTGTAGCAGTAATGTAGCAGTCGACTGGTGATTGTAGCAGTCGACTGGTGCACTGTAGAGAGCCGTTGGGTTGACACCAGTCGACTGGTGCAAGGACCAGTCGACTGGTAACGGGCAAATCAGCTTACTGATTTGTTCCAAGCTCTATAAGAAGGAGCTTGGGATGGCCGGCCAAGGGGACGAAATTAGACTTGGTTAAAGCCTAATTAGTAGTCACCAAACGTGTTCAAGGTTCTCTTGTGTCCAAGTGTTCTTGGTTGGTGTTGTGGTGAGGTTTCTCTACCCACAAGGAGTTGCTTGAGTAGCCGGAGTTTGCCGGGGGTTAATCCACCGAAGGATCGGGATCGTCCACCTTACGGACAACCGTGGAGTAGGAGCAAGTTATCTCCGAACCACGTTACATTGACGTGCATTGGTTTGCATTTCCTTTCTTTGTCTTTTAGCTTTCATATTCGTATTTAGTTTCGTATTATTCCACTGTGCAACTAACGAATACGTAGGAAGCCATCGATTTTGGTGAGACGCTATTCACCCCCCTCTAGCGGGCACATCAGTCCCAACATCATCCACATCTTCAATGGAGGAAGAAGTGGAACCATCCACATCTTCAAGTGAAGAGGAAGAAGAACAATCCAAGGAAGAGGAGATCTTAGAAGCTCAACCCTCCACCTCAACTACCAAGAAGAGCACAAAGGATCACATCAAATGCTTTGAGTGTGGTAAGATGGGACACTACAAGAGTAGGTGTCCAATGCTCCAAAAGGTAAGGGAGGTAAAGCCTAAACTCAACAAGGTTGATTTAACTAATGTGAGTTCTAGGAAGGAGAAGAAGCACATTAGGTGTTTCACGTGTGGTGAGTAGGGGCACTACCACATAAAGTACCTAAGGAGAGGAGAGCTCAAGAAATTGACGCACTTGAAGAAGTGGGAGAAGAAGAGAGCTTCAAGGGTAAGGGAGATAAACCCTAATTTGGATTCAAGTTCAAATTTAAATTCTTTCATGCATTCTAGAAATAATTTTTATTATTTACCCAAGCATAATCATGGATTTAGATATAATGATAGAAATAGGGTCAATGTAGGAGATAACCCTATGAGACCTATTCATGCTAAATCTAGTAAGAATAAACCTAATAAGACCCAAACCACTTGGCCAAAGGGAAGGAAAGTAGGTGAAAACCTAAGCATTAATCCCAAGAAAGGGAGACATATGCCTAGAAAGGTGGGTAGATCTAGGGATGTCCAAGGTGGACATGTTGACTTTAGGGTTAGAACCCTAGAGTTGAAAATCAAGCCTTGAAGGCAAATCTTGAGAAAATGGAGAAAGTTCTAGAGAGATTCATTATTGGACCTAAAGGATTTGACATGTATTGGAGTGGTCAAAGACCCAAAAAATATCAAATTAGGTCCCTCCAAGACCAAAAGGAGGTCAAGTGCTAAGGTAGCACATGACATTGGTAAGGGAGGTGTGACCAAGGATAAGGGAGAGTCATCCAAGGCCAATAAGAAGGAATATGCTAGGGTGACATTTAATTATGGCAAGGATAAGGTGTCCAAGGTGAAGGACAGGAAGAAACTAACCAAAGACAAGGTGTCTAAGGTTAAGAAGGTGAGGTTAGTAGGCTAAGTGTCACCCGAGGTGCACCGAAGTGGCCTAGCCATAGTAAATGAGTCACCTAGAGAGGTGGATAAGATTAAGAGCTCAAGAGGGAGCTTAAAGAGTATTTGGGACATATGATAAAGGATCTTAAGTGAACCAATATGTGCCAAAGGGATTAGAGATGGATTTGAGTCTCTATTGTAGTTGGTTGGCACAATTGGGTTAAGTTTCATGCATGAAAATATGAATTGGGTTCATATTGCATGAAAATTGATTTTTGATGTATAGATGTCATATAAACTAATGCAAGAGATGCATTATGGTTTAGTATAGGCAAATATATCAAGAGGAAGTCAAAATTAGGACTTTATGTCAAGGTTCAATTGAACTATTTAGCTAGTTTTGAATTTTGTATCAATCTTGGGATTTGTGGAAAATATATTTTTATATATATTTTCTCCAAGTAGACAATGCTAAAATAGACTTCTCCATAAAATTTAGAAATTTTTAGAGGTTTGCAGAATTTCTGGTGTATTTCTGAAGTTGGTCAAAAAAGGTTGATTTTTTCAGAAACAAAGTACCAATCGACTGGTACAATTACCAGTCGACTGGTAACACTGTTCACAAGCACATAATGTCTCTGTAAGTTGATTTTGACGATGGTAGTCAACTGGGACTTATAGCCGTCGACTGATATGGTCTGAAAATATTTTCCAGCATTAGAAAATGACCAAAAGTGTGGGGAACATGTATGTAATCTTATGGAGGATTAATACATGATGTTTATGGTCATTAGAGGTCAAAGAGTCTAATAATTGAGATATTGTTGGAGCTCTTTTTGATGTATGGCAAAGGGGGAGAGGTTTAGATTTAAGTGGAAAACCTACATACCTTTGCAAGAAATCCTTACTCAAGGGGGAGCTTAGGAGAAGGGGGAGCGATTGCTCATTTATTAGCAAAGGGGGAGAAGTTTACCTTTTGTGGGGGAGCTTGAGTGAAGGGGGGGCCTAGAATTAGGTTCCATGATTTATGCATGTGTAGATTGCTTGTTTATTTACATTATTATTATTTCCCTAACTTAAACGGGTTGTCAAACATCAAAAAGGGGGAGATTGTTGGAGCAATCCGGTTACCATAGGTTTTGATGTTTGGTCAGAGGTTAAGTTAGGTTTATTATTGTATTTGATATGCATTGTGAGTGTGCAGGATACATGTACAACAAGGAAAGTCTAAGTATGATCTTGGCAAAGGAGGAAAGTCCAAAGATGAGTCTTGGCGGTGTAAGTCCAAGCAGGTAGTCTTGGCAATGTAAGTCCAAGTGTGACTTGGCAATGGATGAAGTCCCGGAGGTACGACCTCTTGCAAAGGAAGACCCGACAATAATGACAAGACTGATGGAAGCTCCAGAAGGCAAGATGTGAAGGATGGGGACGCATACTAGGGACGCAAGGCTGATGGAGGAGGCTAGAAGGCTAGGTCTAGGTTGGTCGGGCGAGGATGAGTGCTGAGTGAATGTACTCGAGGTTAAAATCCTAGAATTAGGGTTTTACTATAGCGTTACTGTAGTAGTACTGTAATAGTCGACTAGTGGTTTCATCAGTCGACTGGGAGCGAACAGAATGCTTCTGTTCGCTCGGCCAGTGTGAAGTAGTTGACTGGTACTTTTACCAGTCGACTGGTATTGAGCCGTTGGGATGTAACGATCGAATGTCCACAAGAGGGTAGTCGACTGGTAGGCGGGATTTAACAACCCGTGACCTATATAACCAAGCCTTGGGAGCTTCGTTGAGGTTGACGAAAATAGAGGTGGTTAAACCCTATTAGAGTCTCTAAGGTCTTCTTGAGTGATCAAGAGCTTGTGCGAGTTTGTGGCAAGGTTTCTCCACCCACAAGGAGCTACTCGGCCTAGCCAGAGGTTTCCGGGGAGTCATCCACCGATGGATTGAGATCGTCCACCTTACGGACAGCCGTGGAGTAGGAGTCCTAATCTCTGAGCCATGTAAACGCCTTGTGTTACGGTTTGTTTTTTGTTTATTGTCTTTCCTTATTGTTATAGGATTTAACTTTCTTCTTATTAGTTTGTATTTTGTTTTCTGCTGCGCACTAACAAGTGTAGGAAGTGATGATTTGGGTGAGACGCTATTCACCCCCCCTCTAGCGGGCGTTAAGGTCCCAACAAGTGGTATTAGAGCAAGGTGAGCTCTTGTTGGACTAATCGCCAAGGGAACAACTGCTAGAGGAAGAAGATGGAGTCGGAAGGTCCGCTAGGATGGGACATCTGAATGCTACCTCCATACGAGTGCGAGGACTTCGACTATTGGAGGAAGCGCATGGAGATGTGATTCTAAATGAATTAGAACCAATGGATTGCATTGGAGGAACCGTTTAAAGCTCCAATGAATAAGAAGGGAAAGCGTCTCCAACCTCGATATTGGACCGAGGAGAAAAGGGAGCAATCGGAGACATACAAGGAGGTAACTAGAATTTTAATTAATTTATTACCTCCTAATGTGATATTGAATGTAGGTGAATATGAGAATGCAAGTGACCTTTGAAAAAAGGTAATTGCACTTCATGAGTGTCCTACACAAATCCAAGAAGAGGAAGAGCCCAATGAGAAGGGCTCATTGGTCCAAGAAGAGAAGAATCAATTGGATGTTGACACGGGTTCAACATCCGAGGAGGAGAAGGAAGATGAGGAGATATCATCCACATCTTCAAAGGAGGAAGAAGTGGAACCGTCCACATCTTCAAGTGAAGAGGAAGAAGAGCAATCCAAGGAAGAGGAGATCTTGGAAGCTCAACCCTCCACCTCAACTACCAAGAAGAGCACAAAGGACCACATCAAATGCTTTGAATGTGGTAAGATGGGACACTACAAGAGTAGGTATCCAATGCTCCAAAAGGTAAGGGAGGTAAAGCCTAAACTCAACAAGGTTGATTTAACTAATGTGAGTTCTAGGAAGGAGAAGAAGCACATTAGTTGTTTCACGTGCAGTGAGTGGGGACACTACCACACAAAGTGCCCAAGGAGAGGAGAGCTCAAGAAATTGGCGCACTTAAAGAAGTGGGAGAAGAAGAGAGCTTCAAGGGTAAGGGAGGTAAATCCTAATTTGAATTCAAGTTCAAATTTAAATTCTTCCATGCATTCTAGAAATAATTTTTATTATTTACCCAAGCATAATCATGAGTTTAGATATAATGATAGAAATAGGGTCAATGTAGGAGAAAACCTAGGAGACCTATTCATGCTAAATCTAGTAAGAATAGACCTAATAAAACCCAAACCACTTTGCCAAAGGGAAGGAAAGTAAGTGAAAACCTAAGCATAAATCCCAAGAAAGGGAGACATATGCCTAGGAAGGTGGGTAGGTATAGGGATGCCCAAGGTGAACATGTTGACTTTAGGGTTAGAACCCTAGAGTTGAAAATCAAGCCTTGAAGGCAAATCTTGAGAAAATGGAGAAAGTTCTAGAGAGATTCATTATTGGACCTAAAGGATTTGACATGTATTGGAGTGGTCAAAGACCCAAAAATTATCAAATTAGGTCCCTCCAAGACCAAAAGGAGGTCAAGTGCTAAGGTAGCACATGACATTGGTAAGGGAGGTGTGACCAAGGATAAGGGAGAGTCATCCAAGGCCAATAAGAAGGAATATGCTAGGGTGACATTTAATTATGGCAAGGATAAGGTGTCCAAGGTGAAGGACAGGAAGAAACTAACCAAAGACAAGGTGTCTAAGGTTAAGAAGGTGAGGTTAGTAGGCTAAGTGTCACCCGAGGTGCACCGAAGTGGCCTAGCCATAGTAAATGAGTCACCTAGGGAGGTGGATAAGATTAAGAGCTCAAGGGGGACCTTAAAGAGTATTTGGGGCATATGATAAATGATCTCAACTGAACGAATTTGTGCCAAAGGGATTAGAGATGGATTTGAGTCTCTATTGTAGTTGGTTGACACAATTGGGTTAAGTTTCATGAATGAAAATATGAATTGGGTTCATATTGCATGAAAATTGATTTTTGATGTATATATGTCATATAAACTAATGCAAGAGATGCATTATGATTTAGTATAGGCAGATACATCAAGAGGTAGCCAAAACTAGGACTTTATGTCAAGGTTCAATTGAACTATTTAGCTAGTTTTGAATTTTGTATCAATCTTGGAATCTGTTATAAATATATTTTTATATATATTTTTCTCAAGTATACAAGGTTAAAATAGACTTCTCCACAAAATTTGGGAATTTTTGGAGGTTTGTAGAATTTCTAGTACATTTCTGAAGTTGGTCAGAAAAGGTTGATTTTTTCAGAAATAGAGTACCAGTCAATTGGTACAGTTACCAGTCGACTGGTAACACTGTTCACAAGCACAGAATATCTTTGTAAGCTCATTTTGATGATGACAGTCGACTGATATGGTCTGCAAAGGTTTTCCAGCATTAGAAAATGACCAAAAGAGTAGGGAACATGCATGTAATCTTATGGGGGGTTAATACATGATGTTTATGGTCATTAGAGGTCAAAGAGTCTAATAATTGGGATATTGTTGGAGCTCTTTTTGATGTATGACAAAGGGGGAGAAGTTTAGGTTTAAGTTGGAAACCTACGAGCATAGATCTCCTGGACCACTTTTTTATGGTCCAGGGGATGTGCCACTCGTATTTGCAACTAGATCACGATCGTGATTCACCCGCAAATGGTTGCGATCATTTCCTGGGTTCACCGTCCCCACCGGGTTATAGATTTTGTTCGGAGCGGGCGGCCGGAGGCCGTCCGATGGTCTCCGGTGGTGGATAAATGGCCAGGTTTCTGGGCGCCGAGCGAGGGTGTCCTCCGGGCGGCCTCCGGCCGCCCGCTCCGAACAAAAACTATAACATAATGGGGGACGGTGAACCCAAGAAGGGATCGCAACCATTTGCGGCAGGATCGCGACCGTGATCCGATCGCAAATGCGAGTGGCACATCCCCTGTACCACAAAAAGTGGCCCAGGAGATCCTGCCTCGAAACCTATATACCTTTGCAAGAAATTCTTACTCAAGGGGGAGCTTATGAGAAGGGGGAGCGATTGCTCATTTATTAGCTAAGGGAGAGAAGTTTGTCTTTTGTGGGGGAGCTTAGGTGAAGGGGGTGCCTAGAATTAGGTTCCATGATTTATACATGTGTAGATTGCATGTTTATTTACATTATTATTATTTCCCTAACTTAAACGGGTTGCCAAATATCAAAAAGGAGGAGATTGTTGGAGCAATCTGGGTATCCTAGGTTTTGATGTTTGGTCAAAGGTTTAAGTTAGATTTATTGTTGTATTTGATATACATTGTGAGTGTGCAGGATACAGGTACAACAAGGAAAGTCCAAGTGTGATCTTGACAAAGGAGGAAAGTCTAAGAATGAGTTTTGGCGATGTAAGTCCAAGCAGGTAGTCTTGACAACGTAAGTCTAAGTGTGACTTGGCAATGGACGAAGTTCCGGAGGTACGACCTCTTAGCAAAGGAAGACCCGACAACATTGACAAGGCCGATGGAAGCTCCAGAAGGCAAGACGTGAAGGATGGGGAGGCATCCAAGGGACGCAAGGCTGATGGAGGACGCTAGAAGACTAGGTCTAGGTTGGTCGGGCGAGGACGAGTGTTGAATGAATGTACTCGAGGGTAAAATCCTAGAATTAGGGTTTACTGTAGTGTTACTGTAGCATTGCTGTAGCAATCGACTGGTGGTTTCATCAGTCGACTGGGAGCGAACAGAATACTTCTGTTCGCTCAGCAAGTGTGGAGCAGTCGACTGGTACTTTTACAAGTCGACTGGTATCGAGCCGTTGGGATGTAACGGTCGAATTTCCATAAGAGGGCAGTCGACTGATGGTTTTGGCAGTCGATTGGTAGGTGGGATTTTTCATCCCATGGCCTATATAACCAAGCCTTGGGAGCTTGGTTGAGGTTAACGAAAATAGAGGTGGTTAACCCCTATTAGAGTCTCCAAGGTCTTCTTGAGTGATCAAGAGTTTGTGCGAGTTTGTGGCGAGGTTTCTCCACCCACAAGGAGTTACTCGAGCTAGCCGGGGGTTTTCGGGGAGTCATCCATCGACGGATTGGGATCGTCCACCTTACAGACGGCCTGGAGTAGGAGCCCTAATCTCCGAACCACGTAAACGTCTTGTGTTACGGTTTGTTTTTGGTTTATTGTCTTTCCTTATTGTTATAGGGTTTAACTTTCTTATTGTTAGTTTGTATTTTGTTTTCTGCAGCGTACTAACAAGTGTAGGAAGTGACGATTTGGGTGAGACGCTATTCACCCCCTCTAGCGGACGTCAAGGTCCCAACACAATGAACCGAACCACACAACCGTAGGCAAAGAAGGAACCAATGCCTAGAGTCCGGAAAAGGAAGGACCAGATCGAATGCCTCAAATGCAAAAGAATGAGTCATTAGAAATTTCAATGCCTAGAAAAAAAATCCAAGGATCCAGTGGAAGCAATTAAGGTAAATAAATTTATTTTACATGAAAATTTGTATGTTTTAGGTCTTTCCTATTTAGATTTTACTATAAATTTAAAAAGGCATGAAAATCCTACATTAACATCACTTAACAAAAATAATTTAATTTATAAAATTTAAATAATTCAAATGTAACTAAAAATGATCAAATCAACTCAAACCTTTTAACCAAGACCTAGATCTAGTTAATCAAAATTTATTTACTCAAGATAATTTAAATTTAAATTTAAATAATAATTATCTAAAGTTAATTAACAATAAACAAAATTTAACGAAAAATTTAGAAAATAAAAATAAGAAACTAAACGGTAAAAATTTAAAATTAAATACAAATTCAAATAATCTTTTGAAAAATAAAATTGATAAACTAGAAAATATTATTAATAATTTTATCAACTCACAAAATCTAGATCTATGTTACAAATCAAAACTAAATATAAAGTAAAACTTCCACAAACCTAATTATAATCATGTACCCTTTAATTATGAATCTAATCAATAATAATAATAACATAACAACAACAACAATAATAATAAAACCACAATAATAACAACAACCACAATAATAATAATAAAACAACAATAATAGATAATATGATTTGTTGACTTGCCATGATCATGTATACTTATCTATTATATATCATGTCATGCATGCATTCTCTCCTTAGGCTGTTAATTTAAAACGGTTAGTTAAAAAGGTTTACCAAAACCCTAATAGCATAGCATCGAAATGGATTGGGATGATAGTACGTCAAGGAAGATTTGTCGAAGGTATGTCTAGGCTGAATTTTGTGTATTCTACCTGGTGCACTAGACTTAGTGGATCTGGCTGAAACTGCCCTAGTCAAACATGGGTTAGTTAGATCAAAACATAGTATTAAATTTTTTGGGCAAGAATATTTTGGAAAGTATTTAGCAAGTGGTCCACCATTGATACACAAGAAGGTCATATGTCTCGCCACTAAACTGAAAACTTATCCTTAGGAAGTCTATTTGATTAACTCAAAGCTAAGTTTAAATCTAACATAGGTTAAATAATCTTTTTTTTGTAGGCTCTTTATTTAACCTAATCGAATCAACTCTAACTTAAATCTTAAAACTAAAATAAATCAAAACATAAAATGTAATTCAAAATTAAAACTGATTAATTAACTAAAAGTCTTAACCTTAATTCAAAACTCAATTAAAAGTTAATTCATAATCAATAAATAATATAAAACCCCCAAATTAAATTTGAATAAAATTTAATTTGAAATTAATAATACCTTAAATAAATCAAAACTAATTTAAATTAAAATTAATTATAACTTAAAGTTAAATGAAAACTTAATTAAAAAATTTTAAAACTTAAAATTAGAACATTAATAAAAACTTAAACATAAATTTAATTTAAGACTTAATTAATTCATAAGAAACTAATTTAATCAATCCTTAATTAATAATAATCAATAACAGATTAATTATGAAACTTTAATCAATAATTAATATAATAATCAACCTTAATTGAAATAAGCAATCATTAATCTAACAATTATATTAATTAATCTGAAAGTAACTTTTTAATTCTTAATTAATTAAATAAAAATAATCACGATAATACTAAACAAATTTAACTCAAAATAATAATAATTAATAAATTTAATCTATTGGAACTAACCTTTATTAACTCAAATAAAAAAACAAAAAAATCCTATATAAATGAAAATTAATTAATAATCATTAATTTATAAAAAACAACTTAATCTTAAATTAATCCTTTATTAATTAGTTAATTATCTTTAACAATTAACCTTAAAATTTGTCAACTAAACATAAGATAATATTAATAATATTACAATTAATGTTACCTTAAAATGATCCAAGTTCACCTATAATATAAATTCAATTTTAACTCAATTCAAATTACAACAAACACAAAATTAATAAAGTCATCTCACACAACTATAGAATTGCCATATTTATAATGAGTGAGATGTTAAGGTAAGTTAAAAATATTTTTTAAAAAGGCTTTTGAAAACTTATAAATCTATTTTTAAAATTTTGATTGATGGTTGATTGAGTGTATTATATATGAATTATTGTTGATCATCCCTAAGTTTTTAAGTCAATCTTGGCCCTTAGATCATCACCTAAGTCATTAGAATGAGTGTCTGGTTAAGGAAAAGAAACTCTATTGAAAGACACATTTTCAATGTTATTTTAAAAATTTCTTCAAAATCATACTTTTGAAAATATTTTGAAAAATACTATGAAAATTCCTTTGAAAATTTATGAAAAGGATGCTTGATAAAAACTCTTTGCAAATCTTTTTGAAAGAAACTTCTTATTCCTTGGCAAATATTTTTGAAAATAATTTTAAAAAATTTGTAAACATTAATTCTTCTATATCTTGGTTTTGTAAAAATATTTTAAGTCTTGAAATGTCTTTTTGAAATATATTCTTGAAAAAATTTACTAAGTGAATTCTTTGAAAATTCCTTGAAAAACATTTTTTTTTTTGCTTGGAAATATTTTTTGGAAATTATTTTCCAAAGTATCTTGAAATTTTTTGAAAATGATTCCTTTAAAAGAATTCTTAAAATTATGAACACATGTTTTTCAAAATCTATTTGAATCATGATCATTTTGAAAACCCTAAATATATCTTATTGTAGTCTTTCAAAATCTAAGGGAATACCTTAGGAATACATCAAGAGTATTTTTGAGAAAAGGTATTTCATCATACCTTAGAAATTCTTAGCGAATACCTTAGAAATCAAAGATTACAAAATCATCTTAGAAATTTTATATTCAAGCTATTTTGTTACTTGTTGTTCAAGTTACCCCTATTTTTGATGTGTGTCAAAGGGGGAGAGATAGTGAATTGGGGGGGGGGGTTGTTAAACTTAGGGGGAGTAAAGTGAAAAATAAATACTTGTTTATTTATATGTTTGCATATATTAACTTAACTGTGAACTTTAGTTGTCAAACATCAAAAAGAGGGAGATTGTTGGTACAGGGTGCGCCAGAATCGAACATGAGTTTTGATGTTGTTAAAGGTTCAAGTTAAGTCTTGTTATGATCTAACAAGTTGACTGAGTGTGCAAGCTGTTTACTCAATCTAGAGAAAGTCTTAGCAGATCATGAAGCTAGGCGGAAAGACCAAGTGAGTTGAGAGGATTCGACACTTGGCAGGGAAGTTCGATAGGTTTGGAGGACTGAAGATCGAGGGAAAGTCCTGGGTCGCTGATCCAATGCTAAGCTGTGAAGTTCAAATAGGTCTAGAGGACCAAGGTTTGACAGGTAGGTTGAGGTAAGCAACTGGAAGAGCAATAGTGAGGTTGTGTTCTAGGAAGGAACAAACCCTAAGTCACTTATCCAACTGAAGAAACCGAAAAGGTTTCCAAGTTGAGATCAAGACAGTGTTACTGTCAGTAACTACTCATGCATCTTACTATTATTGTGCTAACTCTGTTTTATAGGAGCTTTCATTCTAACTTTGTGTTGCAGGAACCAAAGTTTATCGGTCAACTGAATACCAAGATTAGTCAACCGAACCAAGTTGATTCAGACCAGAAATTAGACCATAGCAGAACAAGGCAAAGTCTGGTCAAAGCCTTATCGATCAACTGAACCAGCATATCAATCAATCGAACAATGATGACATGGTAGAGAGCATACTCGACCCAATGCGAAGAAGGAAGTCAGGTTGATCATTCAACCGAACCAGAGGATCGGTTGACCGAACGATCATCGCATTAAAGGAGCATTAATGAAGAATCTCGACGAATGGGGAAAGTGCATCATTTGGTCGATCGGAAAAGTGATCGGTAGACCAAACCATTAAATGTCATCGATGCCCGAAGATCGGATCTCAAGTAAGAAGGAAGGCAGCGGGTTCGGTCGACCGAACCCAAGGATCGGTTGATCGAACGTTGACGATTATTATAAAAAGGAGGTCGAGGTTCGAGACTAAAAAAATGAATCGATTCACCAGTTCATCTCTGTGCAAAGCTGCTCATGCTACTACTCCGCTACTCATCTTCAAGCAAGCTGCTGCATCGTTCAAGTGCTGACTGATCGAGCTTCGTCTTCCACTTTTGTCGGTATATTTATTTGAGCTTGCTTTATACTTAAATTGAAAAGAAGATAGTAGGTTGTTACTATCTTCTACTTGCATTTGTACGCATTGCTTCTTTCCGAAGATTTTGGAAAGAAGAATTATAGTGGATTGCCAATAGTGCAGTCAAGGATCGTCGGTCTTGGAGTAGGAGTCGACGTAGGATCCGAACCAAGTAACCACCTGAGTCATTTGTTTTAATTTCTGCTACTTACTTTAATTGGTTTTACAATACGAAAAGAAAAGTTTTTAAAGAGCGATATTCACCCTCCCCACCCCCCTCTATCGCTTTCTATTGATCCTTCACTCTCTACTTTAGTGCAAAGATTCTCAATTCCCAATCGTTTAGCTAATTCATTATGATTGGTCTCTAGTGCTTATATCAAGTCCTTGTGGGTTTGATATCTTTTATTACTTGACGACAATCCTACACTTGCAAATTGTACACATCACACAACTCTCTCTTTAAATAGGCCATATGTGTACAAGTTATTATAAGTCATACAAAAAAACTACTTCAACTCTTGTCATAAAAAAGTCTGTAAGCTTCAAACTGGGTTCGGAAGAAACGATAACCAGTAGATATAGAGGGCTGAACTAGTAACTTATATGGGCTTAGTTATGTGTCTTTTTTATTGATGATGGATGTTGTAAAGAATTTGATATTGGTGCAATGTTGTCATTCTTTTGCTTATCTCAAAGGTTTATGCCATGAACTTATGTTGTGCTTTGCTTAACATAAACAATATCTAGTAGAATTCTTACATTACCATTCAGCAATTACAAAGTCCCATTAAGTACGCTATAGCGAGCATTCAAAAAGTTACAAGTTTTAAATATGTCCAGCTAAGGCATCCAAAAAGGTACAAAAGTTCATAATATTAGAAAAATTAGTACCTATGCGCACATCCAAACTGTTAACCTCCATGCAATAACCTCTTGGCTAAGCTTAGCTTTCCCTTCTCATTGAGGCACAAGAATAGTGATAACTTGTTATGGTTGTCCACCAACAACTCAGTAACAAGCACTTTCTCCTCCTCCATTTTCTCTACTATCACCATCAAGGCATCCAATACCTTTTCCTATGCATTTGATATCTTCTCCATTACTAGCTGATGTGCGCCCGTAAATCTACAAGTGTCGTCAAGTAATAAAATATCGATCCTACAGAGACTGTTGATTATGCACTAGTTAACTTTGTACAGTGAATTATCTAGACAAACGAGGCTCACAAAGACAACAAGAGAAAGAAAAAGGAAGAGAGCAGAGAGAGAGAGAGAGTAGACAGAGGGAATGAGTGTAGGTAAGTAAAGGATGATAGATTCTAGGATTTCGATTTCGTTATGAAGCTAGTTAATGTCCTTATGCATTGTTCATCTACCTAACTTTATGCTTACACTCGTGTAGGAATTCTAACTAAAGTCTGACACAACCCCGTGAAAGTCACACCAAAGAGTTTACTCAAGTTCTAATGTCATTAAATAAAGAATCAACTCTAGAAAGTCTAGTAAAGGGATACCCTCTATCACAGCCCCCCCTGTGGCATACAATCGTTAGAGTTATCCAATTTACTTCCTAACAATAGATTAAATAGATTAATATAATTAAATAGAAAAGGTAACCTAGAAAGTCCAGTTAAAGGGATACCCTCGGTCAAAGGGTTCCTCGATCATAAAATCGCTAGATTATACAAGTCACTTCCTAACATTAATTTGGGAAAACTCCTAAAACTCTAATTAACCTCCCTAGTGGAGAATCAATCTCCGTTTCAAGGAAATGCCCTAGAAAGTAAGGGATACCTCATGTCACAAGATCCCATGGTCTTACAATCCAAGACCCTTCCTCTACATGGTGATCAAAACTCTACATCTAAATATATTAACCTCACACACATTTTGTCAAACATATACAAGGTACAATATACATAGAACATGACATAAACACTTTATTGAATAAGAAAACAAGTAAGTACATAGTTCATATATCAACATCGCATCACAAATACTCCATATATCCTAAGAATTGGAGGATCTACTCTATAGAGAAGAAAATACAATCAAGAGATAAGACGTAAAGCAATCTACAACTCAAAACATAAAGAGAAGAGAAAGTTATTCATGTAGCACCGATCTTCTTGGATGCAATCCTTGCTTTGGATGTGGACGGATCAGCGAAGATGAAGCTTCTAGGGTTTACCTAAAGGGGAGAACCCTTCCCCAAGGAATGAGGGTGAGCCCCAAGTCAAAAATACATGAAAAGGGGAGAAAAAACCCTTTATATATAGTTGGGCACAAACTTGGCATGGCCCGTGCCACGGCCGTGTGGCATCCACATGGCTAACGTCTGCTTGGCTTCTAGAACTCTCACATAGTCGTGTGACATTCACATGGCCATATTCAGCTCTTGCTCTAGAAAATGCACATAGCCAAGGTCTGCTTCTTCTCTGTTTTGTTGACACAACCGTGTGGAATCCACACGGCTATGCCTTATTTCTTCTCTGTTCTGTGACACTATCGCGTGGGTTCATATGGCTAGAGCCTTGTCCTCCTCTGGTAAGTGACATGGCCATATGGATTCTACACGGTCGGATCCTTTTTCTTCGTTTGTTGTCTGAGTCATCTACAAGTGTCGTTTTGCTCTAAAAGCACGCCTTGTGAACAAGAAAACATACAAAGAGCATATCTTCGACAAAGAAGAGTAATTATGATGAAAATACTATAAGAGGTGTAAAAAAATGTATAGATCAAGTGTAGATAAAGAATGTAAATGTGCATCAAAACATGCATAAAAGTGTATATAATCTACGTAAATCACTAGCTCTTTGATCAAATCCTTCATTGTGTCCTTGGTTATGGCAACGAGGTTGTTGATGGCTTCAACTATAGCATCGTCACATTCATTCATGTGCTTTCATTTCTTACTATTGGAGGTTTCACCTACACTTGGTTTAGAAGATAGGGTGGGCATTATAGACATTGACTTGCCAGCCCCTTCAACAGCATGAGATGTATAATTACTATAAGTACCCCATGGTAGTTTTGATATGGTCAACCAAGTTAAGTTAGGTGTGTGTATTTGATCCTTGTGTCTAAGTGTGCAGGAGCATAGGAACACAAGAAGTTGAGTGGAAGACGCAGCTACTAAGAAGGATGGCACGGGAAGGAAGTCGACGGGCTCAGTGCATCCGAGGGACGAGATGCTGCAAAAGAGTACACCGGTGGAGGAGAAGAACGTGCATGGCGTTCGAGGGACGAGAAGCCAAGGAGGAAGCCTACTCGAGGAGAAGGTCAGAATTGAGTTCGGATGAGCTCAACTCCAGGTAGCTGGAGCATCACCCACACAAGAAGAGATCAGCGGTTGGGAGCTGATCTGCTTCTGCTATATGGAAGGCACCTTCCATAGCTTGGAAGGAGCCTTCGATGAACAGTACAAAGGTTCCTTCTAACTATAGAAGACACCTTCCAGTAGCCGTTAGCCACAGATAGAGTTTTATTCTCAACGGATAAAACTTATCTAATGGAAGGAGCCTTGGACCATCTTGAAGGCACCTTCAAGATGTGGATAGAGTTTTTCAGCGGCTAGAAGCATCTTTTTCAAATTTAAACTAAGTGTTTTACTCATTAAAATGTTAGCTAAGTGACCTCTATAGCTGGTTTCAAATATTTTGAGCAAATGCCTCTAAACTTAAACCTTTAAAAAAAAAAAATCCTACAAGAACATTTTTCTAAAAAGCTAAGTACTTTTCATTTTTTTCAAAATTTTTTTTCCAAATCCAAGTATTCTGATTCGTTTTACTCTCCGTGTATTTTGATGTATGGCAAAGGGGGAGAGTAGTAAATTTCATAAAGAAAAAGTAAAAAATTCATAAATTCAAAAATTAAGGGGGAGCATAAAACCAAAAATTAAGGGGGAGCATAAATTCAAAAACTAAGGGGGAGCCTTATTCTCTCATGCTTGTGCTGTCAATTTGTTTATACTAGTGCTATCTCTACCTTTTCTTTACTGTCTTTTACTTAACTTTGAATTTCGGTTGTCATAATAAAAAAGGGGAGAGATTGTTGGTGCGGGAAGCATCCGACGATCGAATCCAAGTTTTTATAATGGAAAAGGATTCGAAGTTAAGTTGTTTTGTGATCTAACAGTTTGAATGAGCTTGCAGGAAAGTCCTAAGTGTACTTAGACAAAAGTCCTAGCTGCGGTTAGGCAGGTGGAAAACCCTAGGGGGTGGTAACCCTTGGTCATAGGGGGTGGTAACCCTATGCGGAAAGTTTTGGCAGGTCGAGAGCTTCAGGCAAAAGTCCTAGGGGGTGGTAACCCTAGGTGGAAAGTCCTGGTGTCGTGAACCAAGTGGAAGACTGGATAGGTCGGGGAGTGGACGTCCAGTAGAAAGTCCGGAAGCATCGAGCGCTGAGCAAAAGTCCAGTCGATCTGGAGGATCGTGCTGGCAACAGGTAAATCTTCTGAGTGGAGTAGGTGAGGATGCGTTCCCCGCAGAGGGAACAGTAGGCGTCGGGTCGACCTAGGGTTTTCGGTCGGAAATCCGAAGTTAGACCCAGACAGTCCGGAGACTGTCAATATTTTATTTATGACTATTATGTGTTAACTTTGTTTTACAGGGTATGTGTTTGGGACTAACACATTTTGCATGAACAAAGAAGCAACCTTAAGCCTTGGATGAACAGTGTCCGAGGCACCTCTATGGAGCTTGGAGGTGCCTCAGGTGCAAGGTTGAAGGGAGCTAC